>NC_068392.1:25349918-25449252 GCF_023724105.1 Carassius gibelio
TTCACTTCATTTGAACAGAAACACTATTTCAACATTACTGGACTCAGAAAGCTGTAAACTGACAATCTTGATCATTGCAGTCCTAACATTAGTTTTTGTGCATATAACTTCTAACACATTAAAAACTGTCTTACAGCATTGCAGAAAACATTGTGCTTCATAAGGCATAAGCTTGTTTCAGTTTGGCAAGATTTGCACTGAATATTGAATGAAACAGCTTTCTCTAATAGAGAGAAAAGCTTTTGAGCAGATTTGGGCTTGATTTCACTTCATTTGAACAGAAACACTATTTCAACATTACTGGACTCAGAAAGCTGTAAACTGACAATCTTGATCATTGCAGTCCTAACATTAGTTTTTGTGTATATAACTTCTAACACATTAAAAACTGTCTTACAGCATTGCAGAAAACATTTTATTTCATAAGACATAAGCATGTTTCAGTTTGGCAAGATTTGCACTGAATACTGAATGAAACAGCTTTCTCTAATAGAGAGAAAAGCTTTTGAGCAGATTTGGGCTTGATTTCACTTCATTTGAACAGAAACACTATTTCAGCATTACTGGACTCAGAAAGCTGTAAACTGACAATCTTGATCATTGAAGTCCTAACATTAGTTTTTGTGCATATAACTTCTAACACATTAAAAACTGTCTTACAGCATTGCAGAAAACATTGTACTTCATAAGGCATAAGCTTGTTTCAGTTTGGCAAGATTTGCACTGAATATTGAATGAAACACCTTTCTCTAATAGAGAAAAAAGCTTTTGAGCAGATTTGGGCTTGATTTCACTTCATTTGAACAGAAACACTATTTCAACATTACTGGACTCAGAAAGCTGTAAACTGACAATCTTGATCATTGAAGTCCTAACATAAGTTTTTGTGCATATAACTTCTAACACATTAAAAACTGTCTTACAGCATTGCAGAAAACATTGTACTTCATAAGACAAAAGCTTGTTTCAGTTTGGCAAGATTTGCACTGAATACTGAATGAAACAGCTTTATCTAATAGAGAGAAAAGCTTTTGAGCAGATTTGGGCTTGATTTCACTTCATTTCAACAGAAACACTATTTCAGCATTACTGGACTCAGAAAGCTGTAAACTGACAATCTTGATCATTGAAGTCCTAACATAAGTTTTTGTGCATATAACTTCTAACACATTAAAAACTGTCTTACAGCATTGCAGAAAACATTGTACTTCATAAGGCATAAGCTTGTTTCAGTATGGCAAGATTTGCACTGAATATTGAATGAAACAGCTTTATCTAATAGAGAGAAAAGCTTTTGAGCAGATTTGGGCTTGATTTCACTTCATTTCAACAGAAACACTATTTCAGCATTACTGGACTCAGAAAGCTGTAAACTGACAATCTTGATCATTGAAGTCCTAACATAAGTTTTTGTGCATATAACTTCTAACACATTAAAAACTGTCTTACAGCATTGCAGAAAACATTGTACTTCATAAGACATAAGCTTGTTTCAGTTTGGCAAGATTTGCACTGAATACTGAATGAAACAGCTTTATCTAATAGAGAGAAAAGCTTTTGAGCAGATTTGGGCTTGATTTCACTTCATTTCAACAGAAACACTATTTCAGCATTACTGGACTCAGAAAGCTGTAAACTGACAATCTTGATCATTGAAGTCCTAACATAAGTTTTTGTGCATATAACTTCTAACACATTAAAAACTGTCTTACAGCATTGCAGAAAACATTGTACTTCATAAGGCATAAGCTTGTTTCAGTTTGGCAAGATTTGCACTGAATATTGAATGAAACAGCTTTCTCTAATAGAGAGACAAGCTTTTGAGCAGATTTGGGCTTGATTTCACTTCATTTGAACAGAAACACTATTTCAACATTACTGGACTCAGAAAGCTGTAAACTGACAATCTTGATCATTGCAGTCCTAACATTAGTTTTTGTGCATATAACTTCTAACACATTAAAAACTGTCTTACAGCATTGCAGAAAACATTGTACTTCATAAGGCATAAGCTTGTTTCAGTTTGGCAAGATTTGCACTGAATATTGAATGAAACAGCTTTCTCTAATAGAGAGAAAAGCTTTTGAGCAGATTTGGGCTTGATTTCACTTCATTTGAACAGAAACACTATTTCAACATTACTGGATTCAGAAAGCTGTAAACTGACAATCTTGATCATTGCAGTCCTAACATTAGTTTTTGTGTATATAACTTCTAACACATTAAAAACTGTCTTACAGCATTGCAGAAAACATTTTATTTCATAAGACATAAGCATGTTTCAGTTTGGCAAGATTTGCACTGAATACTGAATGAAACAGCTTTCTCTAATAGAGAGAAAAGCTTTTGAGCAGATTTGGGCTTGATTTCACTTCATTTGAACAGAAACACTATTTCAGCATTACTGGACTCAGAAAGCTGTAAACTGACAATCTTGATCATTGAAGTCCTAACATAAGTTTTTGTGCATATAACTTCTAACACATTAAAAACTGTCTTACAGCATTGCAGAAAACATTGTACTTCATAAGGCATAAGCTTGTTTCAGTTTGGCAAGATTTGCACTGAATACTGAATGAAACAGCTTTATCTAATAGAGAGAAAAGCTTTTGAGCAGATTTGGGCTTGATTTCACTTCATTTCAACAGAAACACTATTTCAGCATTACTGGACTCAGAAAGCTGTAAACTGACAATCTTGATCATTGAAGTCCTAACATAAGTTTTTGTGCATATAACTTCTAACACATTAAAAACTGTCTTACAGCATTGCAGAAAACATTGTACTTAATAAGACATAAGCTTGTTTCAGTTTGGCAAGATTTGCACTGAATACTGAATGAAACAGCTTTATCTAATAGAGAGAAAAGCTTTTGAGCAGATTTGGGCTTGATTTCACTTCATTTGAACAGAAACACTATTTCAGCATTACTGGACTCAGAAAGCTGTAAACTGACAATCTTGATCATTGAAGTCCTAACATAAGTTTTTGTGTATATAACTTCTAACACATTAAAAACTGTCTTACAGCATTGCAGAAAACATTGTACTTCATAAGGCATAAGCTTGTTTCAGTTTGGCAAGATTTGCACTGAATATTGAATGAAACAGCTTTCTCTAATAGAGAGAAAAGCTTTTGAGCAGATTTGGGCTTGATTTCACTTCATTTGAACAGAAACACTATTTCAGCATTACTGGACTCAGAAAGCTGTAAACTGACAATCTTGATCATTGCAGTCCTAACATAAGTTTTTGTGCATATAACTTCTAACACATTAAAAACTGTCTTACAGCATTGCAGAAAACATTGTACTTCATAAGGCATGAGCTTGTTTCAGTTTGGCAAGATTTGCACTGAATATTGAATGAAACAGCTTTCTCTAATAGAGAGAAAAGCTTTTGAGCAGATTTGGGCTTGATTTCACTTCATTTGAACAGAAACACTATTTCAACATTACTGGACTCAGAAAGCTGTAAACTGACAATCTTGATAATTGCAGTCCTAACATAAGTTTTTGTGCATATAACTTCTAACACATTAAAAACTGTCTTACAGCATTGCAGAAAACATTGTACTTCATAAGGCATAAGCTTGTTTCAGTTTGGCAAGATTTGCACTGAATATTGAATGAAACAGCTTTCTCTAATAGAGAGAAAAGCTTTTGAGCAGATTTGGGCTTGATTTCACTTCATTTGAACAGAAACACTATTTCAACATTACTGGACTCAGAAAGCTGTAAACTGACAATCTTGATCATTGCAGTCCTAACATTAGTTTTTGTGCATATAACTTCTAACACATTAAAAACTGTCTTACAGCATTGCAGAAAACATTGTACTTCATAAGGCATAAGCTTGTTTCAGTTTGGCAAGATTTGCACTGAATATTGAATGAAACAGCTTTCTCTAATAGAGAGAAAAGCTTTTGAGCAGATTTGGGCTTGATTTCACTTCATTTGAACAGAAACACTATTTCAACATTACTGGACTCAGAAAGCTGTAAACTGACAATCTTGATCATTGCAGTCCTAACATTAGTTTTTGTGTATATAACTTCTAACACATTAAAAACTGTCTTACAGCATTGCAGAAAACATTGTACTTCATAAGGCATGAGCTTGTTTCAGTTTGGCAAGATTTGCACTGAATATTGAATGAAACAGCTTTCTCTAATAGAGAGAAAAGCTTTTGAGCAGATTTGGGCTTGATTTCACTTCATTTGAACAGAAACACTATTTCAACATTACTGGACTCAGAAAGCTGTAAACTGACAATCTTGATAATTGCAGTCCTAACATAAGTTTTTGTGCATATAACTTCTAACACATTAAAAACTGTCTTACAGCATTGCAGAAAACATTGTACTTCATAAGGCATAAGCTTTTTTCAGTATGGCAAGATTTGCACTGAATATTGAATGAAACAGCTTTATCTAATAGAGAGAAAAGCTTTTGAGCAGATTTGGGCTTGATTTCACTTCATTTCAACAGAAACACTATTTCAGCATTACTGGACTCAGAAAGCTGTAAACTGACAATCTTGATCATTGAAGTCCTAACATAAGTTTTTGTGCATATAACTTCTAACACATTAAAAACTGTCTTACAGCATTGCAGAAAACATTGTACTTCATAAGACATAAGCTTGTTTCAGTTTGGCAAGATTTGCACTGAATACTGAATGAAACAGCTTTATCTAATAGAGAGAAAAGCTTTTGAGCAGATTTGGGCTTGATTTCACTTCATTTAAACAGAAACACTATTTCAGCATTACTGGACTCAGAAAGCTGTAAACTGACAATCTTGATCATTGAAGTCCTAACATAAGTTTTTGTGCATATAACTTCTAACACATTAAAAACTGTCTTACAGCATTGCAGAAAACATTGTACTTCATAAGGCATAAGCTTGTTTCAGTTTGGCAAGATTTGCACTGAATATTGAATGAAACACCTTTCTCTAATAGAGAAAAAAGCTTTTGAGCAGATTTGGGCTTGATTTTACTTCATTTGAACAGAAACACTATTTCAACATTACTGGACTCAGAAAGCTGTAAACTGACAATCTTGATCATTGCAGTCCTAACATTAGTTTTTGTGTATATAACTTCTAACATATTAAAAACTGTCTTACAGCATTGCAGAAAACATTGTACTTCATAAGGCATAAGCTTGTTTCAGTTTGGCAAGATTTGCACTGAATATTGAATGAAACAGCTTTATCTAATAGAGAGAAAAGCTTTTGAGCAGATTTGGGCTTGATTTCACTTCATTTGAACAGAAACACTATTTCAACATTACTGGACTCAGAAAGCTGTAAACTGACAATCTTGATCATTGCAGTCCTAACATAAGTTTTTGTGCATATAACTTCTAACACATTAAAAACTGTCTTACAGCATTGCAGAAAACATTGTACTTCATAAGGCATAAGCTTGTTTCAGTTTGGCAAGATTTGCATCGAATACTGATTGAAACAGCTTTATCTAATAGAGAGAAAAGCTTTTGAGCAGATTTGGGCTTGATTTCACTTCATTTCAACAGAAACACTATTTCAGCATTACTGGACTCAGAAAGCTGTAAACTGACAATCTTGATCATTGCAGTCCTAACATAAGTTTTTGTGCATATAACTTCTAACACATTAAAAACTGTCTTACAGCATTGCAGAAAACATTGTACTTCATAAGGCATAAGCTTGTTTCAGTTTGGCAAGATTTGCACTGAATATTGAATGAAACAGCTTTCTCTAATAGAGAGAAAAGCTTTTGAGCAGATTTGGGCTTGATTTCACTTCATTTGAACAGAAACACTATTTCAACATTACTGGACTCAGAAAGCTGTAAACTGACAATCTTGATCATTGCAGTCCTAACATTAGTTTTTGTGCATATAACTTCTAACACATTAAAAACTGTCTTACAGCATTGCAGAAAACATTGTACTTCATAAGGCATAAGCTTGTTTCAGTTTGGCAAGATTTGCACTGAATATTGAATGAAACAGCTTTCTCTAATAGAGAGAAAAGCTTTTGAGCAGATTTGGGCTTGATTTCACTTCATTTGAACAGAAACACTATTTCAACATTACTGGACTCAGAAAGCTGTAAACTGACAATCTTGATCATTGCAGTCCTAACATTAGTTTTTGTGCATATAACTTCTAACACATTAAAAACTGTCTTACAGCATTGCAGAAAACATTGTACTTCATAAGGCATAAGCTTGTTTCAGTTTGGCAAGATTTGCACTGAATATTGAATGAAACAGCTTTCTCTAATAGAGAGAAAAGCTTTTGAGCAGATTTGGGCTTGATTTCACTTCATTTGAACAGAAACACTATTTCAACATTACTGGACTCAGAAAGCTGTAAACTGACAATCTTGATCATTGCAGTCCTAACATTAGTTTTTGTGTATATAACTTCTAACACATTAAAAACTGTCTTACAGCATTGCAGAAAACATTTTATTTCATAAGACATAAGCATGTTTCAGTTTGGCAAGATTTGCACTGAATACTGAATGAAACAGCTTTCTCTAATAGAGAGAAAAGCTTTTGAGCAGATTTGGGCTTGATTTCACTTCATTTGAACAGAAACACTATTTCAGCATTACTGGACTCAGAAAGCTGTAAACTGACAATCTTGATCATTGAAGTCCTAACATAAGTTTTTGTGCATATAACTTCTAACACATTAAAAACTGTCTTACAGCATTGCAGAAAACATTGTACTTCATAAGGCATAAGCTTGTTTCAGTTTGGCAAGATTTGCACTGAATACTGAATGAAACAGCTTTATCTAATAGAGAGAAAAGCTTTTGAGCAGATTTGGGCTTGATTTCACTTCATTTCAACAGAAACACTATTTCAGCATTACTGGACTCAGAAAGCTGTAAACTGACAATCTTGATCATTGAAGTCCTAACATAAGTTTTTGTGCATATAACTTCTAACACATTAAAAACTGTCTTACAGCATTGCAGAAAACATTGTACTTAATAAGACATAAGCTTGTTTCAGTTTGGCAAGATTTGCACTGAATACTGAATGAAACAGCTTTATCTAATAGAGAGAAAAGCTTTTGAGCAGATTTGGGCTTGATTTCACTTCATTTGAACAGAAACACTATTTCAGCATTACTGGACTCAGAAAGCTGTAAACTGACAATCTTGATCATTGAAGTCCTAACATAAGTTTTTGTGTATATAACTTCTAACACATTAAAAACTGTCTTACAGCATTGCAGAAAACATTGTACTTCATAAGGCATAAGCTTGTTTCAGTTTGGCAAGATTTGCACTGAATATTGAATGAAACAGCTTTCTCTAATAGAGAGAAAAGCTTTTGAGCAGATTTGGGCTTGATTTCACTTAATTTGAACAGAAACACTATTTCAGCATTACTGGACTCAGAAAGCTGTAAACTGACAATCTTGATCATTGCAGTCCTAACATAAGTTTTTGTGCATATAATTTCTAACACATTAAAAACTGTCTTACAGCATTGCAGAAAACATTGTACTTCATAAGGCATAAGCTTGTTTCAGTTTGGCAAGATTTGCACTGAATACTGAATGAAACAGCTTTATCTAATAGAGAGAAAAGCTTTTGAGCAGATTTGGGCTTGATTTCACTTCATTTCAACAGAAACACTATTTCAGCATTACTGGACTCAGAAAGCTGTAAACTGACAATCTTGATAATTGCAGTCCTAACATAAGTTTTTGTGCATATAACTTCTAACACATTAAAAACTGTCTTACAGCATTGCAGAAAACATTGTACTTCATAAGGCATAAGCTTGTTTCAGTATGGCAAGATTTGCACTGAATATTGAATGAAACAGCTTTATCTAATAGAGAGAAAAGCTTTTGAGCAGATTTGGGCTTGATTTCACTTCATTTCAACAGAAACACTATTTCAGCATTACTGGACTCAGAAAGCTGTAAACTGACAATCTTGATCATTGAAGTCCTAACATAAGTTTTTGTGCATATAACTTCTAACACATTAAAAACTGTCTTACAGCATTGCAGAAAACATTGTACTTCATAAGACATAAGCTTGTTTCAGTTTGGCAAGATTTGCACTGAATACTGAATGAAACAGCTTTATCTAATAGAGAGAAAAGCTTTTGAGCAGATTTGGGCTTGATTTCACTTCATTTCAACAGAAACACTATTTCAGCATTACTGGACTCAGAAAGCTGTAAACTGACAATCTTGATCATTGAAGTCCTAACATAAGTTTTTGTGCATATAACTTCTAACACATTAAAAACTGTCTTACAGCATTGCAGAAAACATTGTACTTCATAAGGCATAAGCTTGTTTCAGTTTGGCAAGATTTGCACTGAATATTGAATGAAACACCTTTCTCTAATAGAGAAAAAAGCTTTTGAGCAGATTTGGGCTTGATTTCACTTCATTTGAACAGAAACACTATTTCAACATTACTGGACTCAGAAAGCTGTAAACTGACAATCTTGATCATTGCAGTCCTAACATTAGTTTTTGTGTATATAACTTCTAACACATTAAAAACTGTCTTACAGCATTGCAGAAAACATTGTACTTCATAAGGCATAAGCTTGTTTCAGTTTGGCAAGATTTGCACTGAATATTGAATGAAACAGCTTTATCTAATAGAGAGAAAAGCTTTTGAGCAGATTTGGGCTTGATTTCACTTCATTTGAACAGAAACACTATTTCAACATTACTGGACTCAGAAAGCTGTAAACTGACAATCTTGATCATTGCAGTCCTAACATAAGTTTTTGTACATATAACTTCTAACACATTAAAAACTGTCTTACAGCATTGCAGAAAACATTGTACTTCATAAGGCATAAGCTTGTTTCAGTTTGGCAAGATTTGCACTGAATATTGAATGAAACAGCTTTCTCTAATAGAGAGAAAAGCTTTTGAGCAGATTTGGGCTTGATTTCACTTCATTTGAACAGAAACACTATTTCAGCATTACTGGACTCAGAAAGCTGTAAACTGACAATCTTGATCATTGCAGTCCTAACATAAGTTTTTGTGCATATAACTTCTAACACATTAAAAACTGTCTTACAGCATTGCAGAAAACATTGTACTTCATAAGGCATGAGCTTGTTTCAGTTTGGCAAGATTTGCACTGAATATTGAATGAAACAGCTTTCTCTAATAGAGAGAAAAGCTTTTGAGCAGATTTGGGCTTGATTTCACTTCATTTGAACAGAAACACTATTTCAACATTACTGGACTCAGAAAGCTGTAAACTGACAATCTTGATAATTGCAGTCCTAACATAAGTTTTTGTGCATATAACTTCTAACACATTAAAAACTGTCTTACAGCATTGCAGAAAACATTGTACTTCATAAGGCATAAGCTTGTTTCAGTTTGGCAAGATTTGCACTGAATATTGAATGAAACAGCTTTCTCTAATAGAGAGAAAAGCTTTTGAGCAGATTTGGGCTTGATTTCACTTCATTTGAACAGAAACACTATTTCAACATTACTGGACTCAGAAAGCTGTAAACTGACAATCTTGATCATTGCAGTCCTAACATTAGTTTTTGTGCATAAAACTTCTAACACATTAAAAACTGTCTTACAGCATTGCAGAAAACATTGTACTTCATAAGGCATAAGCTTGTTTCAGTTTGGCAAGATTTGCACTGAATATTGAATGAAACAGCTTTCTCTAATAGAGAGAAAAGCTTTTGAGCAGATTTGGGCTTGATTTCACTTCATTTGAACAGAAACACTATTTCAACATTACTGGACTCAGAAAGCTGTAAACTGACAATCTTGATCATTGCAGTCCTAACATTAGTTTTTGTGTATATAACTTCTAACACATTAAAAACTGTCTTACAGCATTGCAGAAAACATTTTATTTCATAAGACATAAGCATGTTTCAGTTTGGCAAGATTTGCACTGAATACTGAATGAAACAGCTTTCTCTAATAGAGAGAAAAGCTTTTGAGCAGATTTGGGCTTGATTTCACTTCATTTGAACAGAAACACTATTTCAGCATTACTGGACTCAGAAAGCTGTAAACTGACAATCTTGATCATTGAAGTCCTAACATAAGTTTTTGTGCATATAACTTCTAACACATTAAAAACTGTCTTACAGCATTGCAGAAAACATTGTACTTCATAAGGCATAAGCTTGTTTCAGTTTGGCAAGATTTGCACTGAATACTGAATGAAACAGCTTTATCTAATAGAGAGAAAAGCTTTTGAGCAGATTTGGGCTTGATTTCACTTCATTTCAACAGAAACACTATTTCAGCATTACTGGACTCAGAAAGCTGTAAACTGACAATCTTGATCATTGAAGTCCTAACATAAGTTTTTGTGCATATAACTTCTAACACATTAAAAACTGTCTTACAGCATTGCAGAAAACATTGTACTTAATAAGACATAAGCTTGTTTCAGTTTGGCAAGATTTGCACTGAATACTGAATGAAACAGCTTTATCTAATAGAGAGAAAAGCTTTTGAGCAGATTTGGGCTTGATTTCACTTCATTTGAACAGAAACACTATTTCAGCATTACTGGACTCAGAAAGCTGTAAACTGACAATCTTGATCATTGAAGTCCTAACATAAGTTTTTGTGTATATAACTTCTAACACATTAAAAACTGTCTTACAGCATTGCAGAAAACATTGTACTTCATAAGGCATAAGCTTGTTTCAGTTTGGCAAGATTTGCACTGAATATTGAATGAAACAGCTTTCTCTAATAGAGAGAAAAGCTTTTGAGCAGATTTGGGCTTGATTTCACTTAATTTGAACAGAAACACTATTTCAGCATTACTGGACTCAGAAAGCTGTAAACTGACAATCTTGATCATTGCAGTCCTAACATAAGTTTTTGTGC
This sequence comes from Carassius gibelio, assembly GCF_023724105.1. Taxonomy (NCBI): domain Eukaryota; kingdom Metazoa; phylum Chordata; class Actinopteri; order Cypriniformes; family Cyprinidae; genus Carassius; species Carassius gibelio. Next base: position 25,360,803 of record NC_068392.1, read on the forward strand.
ATATAACTTCTAACACATTAAAAACTGTCTTACAGCATTGCAGAAAACATTGTACTTCATAAGGCATAATCTTGTTTCAGTTTGGCAAGATTTGCACTGAATACTGAATGAAACAGCTTTATCTAATAGAGAGAAAAGCTTTTGAGCAGATTTGGGCTTGATTTCACTTCATTTCAACAGAAACACTATTTCAGCATTACTGGACTCAGAAAGCTGTAAACTGACAATCTTGATCATTGAAGTCCTAACATAAGTTTTTGTGCATATAACTTCTAACACATTAAAAACTGTCTTACAGCATTGCAGAAAACATTGTACTTCATAAGGCATAAGCTTGTTTCAGTTTGGCAAGATTTGCACTGAATATTGAATGAAACAGCTTTCTCTAATAGAGAGAAAAGCTTTTGAGCAGATTTGGGCTTGATTTCACTTCATTTGAACAGAAACACTATTTCAGCATTACTGGACTCAGAAAGCTGTAAACTGACAATCTTGATCATTGAAGTCCTAACATAAGTTTTTGTGCATATAACTTCTAACACATTAAAAACTGTCTTACAGCATTGCAGAAAACATTGTACTTCATAAGGCATGAGCTTGTTTCAGTTTGGCAAGATTTGCACTGAATATTGAATGAAACAGCTTTCTCTAATAGAGAGAAAAGCTTTTGAGCAGATTTGGGCTTGATTTCACTTCATTTGAACAGAAACACTATTTCAACATTACTGGACTCAGAAAGCTGTAAACTGACAATCTTGATAATTGCAGTCCTAACATAAGTTTTTGTGCATATAACTTCTAACACATTAAAAACTGTCTTACAGCATTGCAGAAAACATTGTACTTCATAAGGCATAAGCTTGTTTCAGTATGGCAAGATTTGCACTGAATATTGAATGAAACAGCTTTATCTAATAGAGAGAAAAGCTTTTGAGCAGATTTGGGCTTGATTTCACTTCATTTCAACAGAAACACTATTTCAGCATTACTGGACTCAGAAAGCTGTAAACTGACAATCTTGATCATTGAAGTCCTAACATAAGTTTTTGTGCATATAACTTCTAACACATTAAAAACTGTCTTACAGCATTGCAGAAAACATTGTACTTCATAAGACATAAGCTTGTTTCAGTTTGGCAAGATTTGCACTGAATACTGAATGAAACAGCTTTATCTAATAGAGAGAAAAGCTTTTGAGCAGATTTGGGCTTGATTTCACTTCATTTCAACAGAAACACTATTTCAGCATTACTGGACTCAGAAAGCTGTAAACTGACAATCTTGATCATTGAAGTCCTAACATAAGTTTTTGTGCATATAACTTCTAACACATTAAAAACTGTCTTACAGCATTGCAGAAAACATTGTACTTCATAAGGCATAAGCTTGTTTCAGTTTGGCAAGATTTGCACTGAATATTGAATGAAACACCTTTCTCTAATAGAGAAAAAAGCTTTTGAGCAGATTTGGGCTTGATTTCACTTCATTTGAACAGAAACACTATTTCAACATTACTGGACTCAGAAAGCTGTAAACTGACAATCTTGATCATTGCAGTCCTAACATTAGTTTTTGTGTATATAACTTCTAACATATTAAAAACTGTCTTACAGCATTGCAGAAAACATTGTACTTCATAAGGCATAAGCTTGTTTCAGTTTGGCAAGATTTGCACTGAATATTGAATGAAACAGCTTTATCTAATAGAGAGAAAAGCTTTTGAGCAGATTTGGGCTTGATTTCACTTCATTTGAACAGAAACACTATTTCAACATTACTGGACTCAGAAAGCTGTAAACTGACAATCTTGATCATTGCAGTCCTAACATAAGTTTTTGTGCATATAACTTCTAACACATTAAAAACTGTCTTACAGCATTGCAGAAAACATTGTACTTCATAAGGCATAAGCTTGTTTCAGTTTGGCAAGATTTGCATCGAATACTGATTGAAACAGCTTTATCTAATAGAGAGAAAAGCTTTTGAGCAGATTTGGGCTTGATTTCACTTCATTTCAACAGAAACACTATTTCAGCATTACTGGACTCAGAAAGCTGTAAACTGACAATCTTGATCATTGCAGTCCTAACATAAGTTTTTGTGCATATAACTTCTAACACATTAAAAACTGTCTTACAGCATTGCAGAAAACATTGTACTTCATAAGGCATAAGCTTGTTTCAGTTTGGCAAGATTTGCACTGAATATTGAATGAAACAGCTTTCTCTAATAGAGAGAAAAGCTTTTGAGCAGATTTGGGCTTGATTTCACTTCATTTGAACAGAAACACTATTTCAACATTACTGGACTCAGAAAGCTGTAAACTGACAATCTTGATCATTGCAGTCCTAACATTAGTTTTTGTGCATATAACTTCTAACACATTAAAAACTGTCTTACAGCATTGCAGAAAACATTGTACTTCATAAGGCATAAGCTTGTTTCAGTTTGGCAAGATTTGCACTGAATATTGAATGAAACAGCTTTCTCTAATAGAGAGAAAAGCTTTTGAGCAGATTTGGGCTTGATTTCACTTCATTTGAACAGAAACACTATTTCAACATTACTGGACTCAGAAAGCTGTAAACTGACAATCTTGATCATTGCAGTCCTAACATTAGTTTTTGTGCATATAACTTCTAACACATTAAAAACTGTCTTACAGCATTGCAGAAAACATTGTACTTCATAAGGCATAAGCTTGTTTCAGTTTGGCAAGATTTGCACTGAATATTGAATGAAACAGCTTTCTCTAATAGAGAGAAAAGCTTTTGAGCAGATTTGGGCTTGATTTCACTTCATTTGAACAGAAACACTATTTCAACATTACTGGACTCAGAAAGCTGTAAACTGACAATCTTGATCATTGCAGTCCTAACATTAGTTTTTGTGTATATAACTTCTAACACATTAAAAACTGTCTTACAGCATTGCAGAAAACATTTTATTTCATAAGACATAAGCATGTTTCAGTTTGGCAAGATTTGCACTGAATACTGAATGAAACAGCTTTCTCTAATAGAGAGAAAAGCTTTTGAGCAGATTTGGGCTTGATTTCACTTCATTTGAACAGAAACACTATTTCAGCATTACTGGACTCAGAAAGCTGTAAACTGACAATCTTGATCATTGAAGTCCTAACATAAGTTTTTGTGCATATAACTTCTAACACATTAAAAACTGTCTTACAGCATTGCAGAAAACATTGTACTTCATAAGGCATAAGCTTGTTTCAGTTTGGCAAGATTTGCACTGAATACTGAATGAAACAGCTTTATCTAATAGAGAGAAAAGCTTTTGAGCAGATTTGGGCTTGATTTCACTTCATTTCAACAGAAACACTATTTCAGCATTACTGGACTCAGAAAGCTGTAAACTGACAATCTTGATCATTGAAGTCCTAACATAAGTTTTTGTGCATATAACTTCTAACACATTAAAAACTGTCTTACAGCATTGCAGAAAACATTGTACTTAATAAGACATAAGCTTGTTTCAGTTTGGCAAGATTTGCACTGAATACTGAATGAAACAGCTTTATCTAATAGAGAGAAAAGCTTTTGAGCAGATTTGGGCTTGATTTCACTTCATTTGAACAGAAACACTATTTCAGCATTACTGGACTCAGAAAGCTGTAAACTGACAATCTTGATCATTGAAGTCCTAACATAAGTTTTTGTGTATATAACTTCTAACACATTAAAAACTGTCTTACAGCATTGCAGAAAACATTGTACTTCATAAGGCATAAGCTTGTTTCAGTTTGGCAAGATTTGCACTGAATATTGAATGAAACAGCTTTCTCTAATAGAGAGAAAAGCTTTTGAGCAGATTTGGGCTTGATTTCACTTAATTTGAACAGAAACACTATTTCAGCATTACTGGACTCAGAAAGCTGTAAACTGACAATCTTGATCATTGCAGTCCTAACATAAGTTTTTGTGCATATAATTTCTAACACATTAAAAACTGTCTTACAGCATTGCAGAAAACATTGTACTTCATAAGGCATAAGCTTGTTTCAGTTTGGCAAGATTTGCACTGAATACTGAATGAAACAGCTTTATCTAATAGAGAGAAAAGCTTTTGAGCAGATTTGGGCTTGATTTCACTTCATTTCAACAGAAACACTATTTCAGCATTACTGGACTCAGAAAGCTGTAAACTGACAATCTTGATAATTGCAGTCCTAACATAAGTTTTTGTGCATATAACTTCTAACACATTAAAAACTGTCTTACAGCATTGCAGAAAACATTGTACTTCATAAGGCATAAGCTTGTTTCAGTATGGCAAGATTTGCACTGAATATTGAATGAAACAGCTTTATCTAATAGAGAGAAAAGCTTTTGAGCAGATTTGGGCTTGATTTCACTTCATTTCAACAGAAACACTATTTCAGCATTACTGGACTCAGAAAGCTGTAAACTGACAATCTTGATCATTGAAGTCCTAACATAAGTTTTTGTGCATATAACTTCTAACACATTAAAAACTGTCTTACAGCATTGCAGAAAACATTGTACTTCATAAGACATAAGCTTGTTTCAGTTTGGCAAGATTTGCACTGAATACTGAATGAAACAGCTTTATCTAATAGAGAGAAAAGCTTTTGAGCAGATTTGGGCTTGATTTCACTTCATTTCAACAGAAACACTATTTCAGCATTACTGGACTCAGAAAGCTGTAAACTGACAATCTTGATCATTGAAGTCCTAACATAAGTTTTTGTGCATATAACTTCTAACACATTAAAAACTGTCTTACAGCATTGCAGAAAACATTGTACTTCATAAGGCATAAGCTTGTTTCAGTTTGGCAAGATTTGCACTGAATATTGAATGAAACACCTTTCTCTAATAGAGAAAAAAGCTTTTGAGCAGATTTGGGCTTGATTTCACTTCATTTGAACAGAAACACTATTTCAACATTACTGGACTCAGAAAGCTGTAAACTGACAATCTTGATCATTGCAGTCCTAACATTAGTTTTTGTGTATATAACTTCTAACACATTAAAAACTGTCTTACAGCATTGCAGAAAACATTGTACTTCATAAGGCATAAGCTTGTTTCAGTTTGGCAAGATTTGCACTGAATATTGAATGAAACAGCTTTATCTAATAGAGAGAAAAGCTTTTGAGCAGATTTGGGCTTGATTTCACTTCATTTGAACAGAAACACTATTTCAACATTACTGGACTCAGAAAGCTGTAAACTGACAATCTTGATCATTGCAGTCCTAACATAAGTTTTTGTACATATAACTTCTAACACATTAAAAACTGTCTTACAGCATTGCAGAAAACATTGTACTTCATAAGGCATAAGCTTGTTTCAGTTTGGCAAGATTTGCACTGAATACTGATTGAAACAGCTTTATCTAATAGAGAGAAAAGCTTTTGAGCAGATTTGGGCTTGATTTCACTTCATTTCAACAGAAACACTATTTCAGCATTACTGGACTCAGAAAGCTGTAAACTGACAATCTTGATCATTGAAGTCCTAACATAAGTTTTTGTGCATATAACTTCTAACACATTAAAAACTGTCTTACAGCATTGCAGAAAACATTGTACTTCATAAGACAAAAGCTTGTTTCAGTTTGGCAAGATTTGCACTGAATACTGAATGAAACAGCTTTATCTAATAGAGAGAAAAGCTTTTGAGCAGATTTGGGCTTGATTTCACTTCATTTCAACAGAAACACTATTTCAGCATTACTGGACTCAGAAAGCTGTAAACTGACAATCTTGATCATTGAAGTCCTAACATAAGTTTTTGTGCATATAACTTCTAACACATTAAAAACTGTCTTACAGCATTGCAGAAAACATTGTACTTCATAAGGCATAAGCTTGTTTCAGTTTGGCAAGATTTGCACTGAATATTGAATGAAACAGCTTTCTCTAATAGAGAAAAAAGCTTTTGAGCAGATTTGGGCTTGATTTCACTTCATTTGAACAGAAACACTATTTCAACATTACTGGACTCAGAAAGCTGTAAACTGACAATCTTGATCATTGCAGTCCTAACATTAGTTTTTGTGTATATAACTTCTAACACATTAAAAACTGTCTTACAGCATTGCAGAAAACATTGTACTTCATAAGGCATAAGCTTGTTTCAGTTTGGCAAGATTTGCACTGAATATTGAATGAAACAGCTTTATCTAATAGAGAGAAAAGCTTTTGAGCAGATTTGGGCTTGATTTCACTTCATTTGAACAGAAACACTATTTCAACATTACTGGACTCAGAAAGCTGTAAACTGACAATCTTGATCATTGCAGTCCTAACATAAGTTTTTGTACATATAACTTCTAACACATTAAAAACTGTCTTACAGCATTGCAGAAAACATTGTACTTCATAAGGCATAAGCTTGTTTCAGTTTGGCAAGATTTGCACTGAATACTGATTGAAACAGCTTTATCTAATAGAGAGAAAAGCTTTTGAGCAGATTTGGGCTTGATTTCACTTCATTTCAACAGAAACACTATTTCAGCATTACTGGACTCAGAAAGCTGTAAACTGACAATCTTGATCATTGAAGTCCTAACATAAGTTTTTGTGCATATAACTTCTAACACATTAAAAACTGTCTTACAGCATTGCAGAAAACATTGTACTTCATAAGGCATAAGCTTGTTTCAGTTTGGCAAGATTTGCACTGAATACTGAATGAAACAGCTTTATCTAATAGAGAGAAAAGCTTTTGAGCAGATTTGGGCTTGATTTCACTTCATTTCAACAGAAACACTATTTCAGCATTACTGGACTCAGAAAGCTGTAAACTGACAATCTTGATCATTGAAGTCCTAACATAAGTTTTTGTGCATATAACTTCTAACACATTAAAAACTGTCTTACAGCATTGCAGAAAACATTGTACTTAATAAGACATAAGCTTGTTTCAGTTTGGCAAGATTTGCACTGAATACTGAATGAAACAGCTTTATCTAATAGAGAGAAAAGCTTTTGAGCAGATTTGGGCTTGATTTCACTTCATTTGAACAGAAACACTATTTCAGCATTACTGGACTCAGAAAGCTGTAAACTGACAATCTTGATCATTGAAGTCCTAACATAAGTTTTTGTGTATATAACTTCTAACACATTAAAAACTGTCTTACAGCATTGCAGAAAACATTGTACTTCATAAGGCATAAGCTTGTTTCAGTTTGGCAAGATTTGCACTGAATATTGAATGAAACAGCTTTCTCTAATAGAGAGAAAAGCTTTTGAGCAGATTTGGGCTTGATTTCACTTAATTTGAACAGAAACACTATTTCAGCATTACTGGACTCAGAAAGCTGTAAACTGACAATCTTGATCATTGCAGTCCTAACATAAGTTTTTGTGCATATAACTTCTAACACATTAAAAACTGTCTTACAGCATTGCAGAAAACATTGTACTTCATAAGGCATAAGCTTGTTTCAGTTTGGCAAGATTTGCACTGAATACTGAATGAAACAGCTTTATCTAATAGAGAGAAAAGCTTTTGAGCAGATTTGGGCTTGATTTCACTTCATTTCAACAGAAACACTATTTCAGCATTACTGGACTCAGAAAGCTGTAAACTGACAATCTTGATCATTGAAGTCCTAACATAAGTTTTTGTGCATATAACTTCTAACACATTAAAAACTGTCTTACAGCATTGCAGAAAACATTGTACTTCATAAGGCATAAGCTTGTTTCAGTTTGGCAAGATTTGCACTGAATATTGAATGAAACAGCTTTCTCTAATAGAGAGAAAAGCTTTTGAGCAGATTTGGGCTTGATTTCACTTCATTTGAACAGAAACACTATTTCAGCATTACTGGACTCAGAAAGCTGTAAACTGACAATCTTGATCATTGAAGTCCTAACATAAGTTTTTGTGCATATAACTTCTAACACATTAAAAACTGTCTTACAGCATTGCAGAAAACATTGTACTTCATAAGGCATGAGCTTGTTTCAGTTTGGCAAGATTTGCACTGAATATTGAATGAAACAGCTTTCTCTAATAGAGAGAAAAGCTTTTGAGCAGATTTGGGCTTGATTTCACTTCATTTGAACAGAAACACTATTTCAACATTACTGGACTCAGAAAGCTGTAAACTGACAATCTTGATAATTGCAGTCCTAACATAAGTTTTTGTGCATATAACTTCTAACACATTAAAAACTGTCTTACAGCATTGCAGAAAACATTGTACTTCATAAGGCATAAGCTTGTTTCAGTATGGCAAGATTTGCACTGAATATTGAATGAAACAGCTTTATCTAATAGAGAGAAAAGCTTTTGAGCAGATTTGGGCTTGATTTCACTTCATTTCAACAGAAACACTATTTCAGCATTACTGGACTCAGAAAGCTGTAAACTGACAATCTTGATCATTGAAGTCCTAACATAAGTTTTTGTGCATATAACTTCTAACACATTAAAAACTGTCTTACAGCATTGCAGAAAACATTGTACTTCATAAGACATAAGCTTGTTTCAGTTTGGCAAGATTTGCACTGAATACTGAATGAAACAGCTTTATCTAATAGAGAGAAAAGCTTTTGAGCAGATTTGGGCTTGATTTCACTTCATTTCAACAGAAACACTATTTCAGCATTACTGGACTCAGAAAGCTGTAAACTGACAATCTTGATCATTGAAGTCCTAACATAAGTTTTTGTGCATATAACTTCTAACACATTAAAAACTGTCTTACAGCATTGCAGAAAACATTGTACTTCATAAGGCATAAGCTTGTTTCAGTTTGGCAAGATTTGCACTGAATATTGAATGAAACACCTTTCTCTAATAGAGAAAAAAGCTTTTGAGCAGATTTGGGCTTGATTTCACTTCATTTGAACAGAAACACTATTTCAACATTACTGGACTCAGAAAGCTGTAAACTGACAATCTTGATCATTGCAGTCCTAACATTAGTTTTTGTGTATATAACTTCTAACACATTAAAAACTGTCTTACAACATTGCAGAAAACATTGTACTTCATAAGGCATAAGCTTGTTTCAGTTTGGCAAGATTTGCACTGAATATTGAATGAAACAGCTTTATCTAATAGAGAGAAAAGCTTTTGAGCAGATTTGGGCTTGATTTCACTTCATTTGAACAGAAACACTATTTCAACATTACTGGACTCAGAAAGCTGTAAACTGACAATCTTGATCATTGCAGTCCTAACATAAGTTTTTGTGCATATAACTTCTAACACATTAAAAACTGTCTTACAGCATTGCAGAAAACATTGTACTTCATAAGGCATAAGCTTGTTTCAGTTTGGCAAGATTTGCACTGAATACTGATTGAAACAGCTTTATCTAATAGAGAGAAAAGCTTTTGAGCAGATTTGGGCTTGATTTCACTTCATTTCAACAGAAACACTATTTCAGCATTACTGGACTCAGAAAGCTGTAAACTGACAATCTTGATCATTGCAGTCCTAACATAAGTTTTTGTGCATATAACTTCTAACACATTAAAAACTGTCTTACAGCATTGCAGAAAACATTGTACTTCATAAGGCATAAGCTTGTTTCAGTTTGGCAAGATTTGCACTGAATATTGAATGAAACAGCTTTTTCTAATAGAGAGAAAAGCTTTTGAGCAGATTTGGGCTTGATTTCACTTCATTTGAACAGAAACACTATTTCAACATTACTGGACTCAGAAAGCTGTAAACTGACAATCTTGATCATTGCAGTCCTAACATTAGTTTTTGTGCATATAACTTCTAACACATTAAAAACTGTCTTACAGCATTGCAGAAAACATTGTACTTCATAAGGCATAAGCTTGTTTCAGATTGGCAAGATTTGCACTGAATATTGAATGAAACAGCTTTCTCTAATAGAGAGAAAAGCTTTTGAGCAGATTTGGGCTTGATTTCACTTCATTTGAACAGAAACACTATTTCAACATTACTGGACTCAGAAAGCTGTAAACTGACAATCTTGATCATTGCAGTCCTAACATTAGTTTTTGTGTATATAACTTCTAACACATTAAAAACTGTCTTACAGCATTGCAGAAAACATTTTATTTCATAAGACATAAGCATGTTTCAGTTTGGCAAGATTTGCACTGAATACTGAATGAAACAGCTTTCTCTAATAGAGAGAAAAGCTTTTGAGCAGAGTTGGGCTTGATTTCACTTCATTTGAACAGAAACACTATTTCAGCATTACTGGACTCAGAAAGCTGTAAACTGACAATCTTGATCATTGAAGTCCTAACATAAGTTTTTGTGCATATAACTTCTAACACATTAAAAACTGTCTTACAGCATTGCAGAAAACATTGTACTTCATAAGGCATAAGCTTGTTTCAGTTTGGCAAGATTTGCACTGAATACTGAATGAAACAGCTTTATCTAATAGAGAGAAAAGCTTTTGAGCAGATTTGGGCTTGATTTCACTTCATTTCAACAGAAACACTATTTCAGCATTACTGGACTCAGAAAGCTGTAAACTGACAATCTTGATCATTGCAGTCCTAACATAAGTTTTTGTGCATATAACTTCTAACACATTAAAAACTGTCTTACAGCATTGCAGAAAACATTGTACTTCATAAGGCATAAGCTTGTTTCAGTTTGGCAAGATTTGCACTGAATACTGAATGAAACAGCTTTATCTAATAGAGAGAAAAGCTTTTGAGCAGATTTGGGCTTGATTTCACTTCATTTCAACAGAAACACTATTTCAGCATTACTGGACTCAGAAAGCTGTAAACTGACAATCTTGATCATTGAAGTCCTAACATAAGTTTTTGTGCATATAACTTCTAACACATTAAAAACTGTCTTACAGCATTGCAGAAAACATTGTACTTCATAAGGCATAAGCTTGTTTCAGTTTGGCAAGATTTGCACTGAATATTGAATGAAACAGCTTTCTCTAATAGAGAGAAAAGCTTTTGAGCAGATTTGGGCTTGATTTCACTTCATTTGAACAGAAACACTATTTCAGCATTACTGGACTCAGAAAGCTGTAAACTGACAATCTTGATAATTGCAGTCCTAACATAAGTTTTTGTGCATATAACTTCTAACACATTAAAAACTGTCTTACAGCATTGCAGAAAACAATGTACTTCATAAGGCATAAGCTTGTTTCAGTATGGCAAGATTTGCACTGAATATTGAATGAAACAGCTTTATCTAATAGAGAGAAAAGCTTTTGAGCAGATTTGGGCTTGATTTCACTTCATTTCAACAGAAACACTATTTCAGCATTACTGGACTCAGAAAGCTGTAAACTGACAATCTTGATCATTGAAGTCCTAACATAAGTTTTTGTGCATATAACTTCTAACACATTAAAAACTGTCTTACAGCATTGCAGAAAACATTGTACTTCATAAGACATAAGCTTGTTTCAGTTTGGCAAGATTTGCACTGAATACTGAATGAAACAGCTTTATCTAATAGAGAGAAAAGCTTTTGAGCAGATTTGGGCTTGATTTCACTTCATTTCAACAGAAACACTATTTCAGCATTACTGGACTCAGAAAGCTGTAAACTGACAATCTTGATCATTGAAGTCCTAACATAAGTTTTTGTGCATATAACTTCTAACACATTAAAAACTGTCTTACAGCATTGCAGAAAACATTGTACTTCATAAGGCATAAGCTTGTTTCAGGTTGGCAAGATTTGCACTGAATATTGAATGAAACACCTTTCTCTAATAGAGAAAAAAGCTTTTGAGCAGATTTGGGCTTGATTTCACTTCATTTGAACAGAAACACTATTTCAACATTACTGGACTCAGAAAGCTGTAAACTGACAATCTTGATCATTGCAGTCCTAACATTAGTTTTTGTGTATATAACTTCTAACACATTAAAAACTGTCTTACAGCATTGCAGAAAACATTGTACTTCATAAGGCATAAGCTTGTTTCAGTTTGGCAAGATTTGCACTGAATATTGAATGAAACAGCTTTATCTAATAGAGAGAAAAGCTTTTGAGCAGATTTGGGCTTGATTTCACTTCATTTGAACAGAAACACTATTTCAACATTACTGGACTCAGAAAGCTGTAAACTGACAATCTTGATCATTGCAGTCCTAACATAAGTTTTTGTACATATAACTTCTAACACATTAAAAACTGTCTTACAGCATTGCAGAAAACATTGTACTTCATAAGGCATAAGCTTGTTTCAGTTTGGCAAGATTTGCACTGAATACTGATTGAAACAGCTTTATCTAATAGAGAGAAAAGCTTTTGAGCAGATTTGGGCTTGATTTCACTTCATTTCAACAGAAACACTATTTCAGCATTACTGGACTCAGAAAGCTGTAAACTGACAATCTTGATCATTGAAGTCCTAACATAAGTTTTTGTGCATATAACTTCTAACACATTAAAAACTGTCTTACAGCATTGCAGAAAACATTGTACTTCATAAGACAAAAGCTTGTTTCAGTTTGGCAAGATTTGCACTGAATACTGAATGAAACAGCTTTATCTAATAGAGAGAAAAGCTTTTGAGCAGATTTGGGCTTGATTTCACTTCATTTCAACAGAAACACTATTTCAGCATTACTGGACTCAGAAAGCTGTAAACTGACAATCTTGATCATTGAAGTCCTAACATAAGTTTTTGTGCATATAACTTCTAACACATTAAAAACTGTCTTACAGCATTGCAGAAAACATTGTACTTCATAAGGCATAAGCTTGTTTCAGTTTGGCAAGATTTGCACTGAATATTGAATGAAACAGCTTTCTCTAATAGAGAAAAAAGCTTTTGAGCAGATTTGGGCTTGATTTCACTTCATTTGAACAGAAACACTATTTCAACATTACTGGACTCAGAAAGCTGTAAACTGACAATCTTGATCATTGCAGTCCTAACATTAGTTTTTGTGTATATAACTTCTAACACATTAAAAACTGTCTTACAGCATTGCAGAAAACATTGTACTTCATAAGGCATAAGCTTGTTTCAGTTTGGCAAGATTTGCACTGAATATTGAATGAAACAGCTTTATCTAATAGAGAGAAAAGCTTTTGAGCAGATTTGGGCTTGATTTCACTTCATTTGAACAGAAACACTATTTCAACATTACTGGACTCAGAAAGCTGTAAACTGACAATCTTGATCATTGCAGTCCTAACATAAGTTTTTGTACATATAACTTCTAACACATTAAAAACTGTCTTACAGCATTGCAGAAAACATTGTACTTCATAAGGCATAAGCTTGTTTCAGTTTGGCAAGATTTGCACTGAATACTGATTGAAACAGCTTTATCTAATAGAGAGAAAAGCTTTTGAGCAGATTTGGGCTTGATTTCACTTCATTTCAACAGAAACACTATTTCAGCATTACTGGACTCAGAAAGCTGTAAACTGACAATCTTGATCATTGAAGTCCTAACATAAGTTTTTGTGCATATAACTTCTAACACATTAAAAACTGTCTTACAGCATTGCAGAAAACATTGTACTTCATAAGACAAAAGCTTGTTTCAGTTTGGCAAGATTTGCACTGAATACTGAATGAAACAGCTTTATCTAATAGAGAGAAAAGCTTTTGAGCAGATTTGGGCTTGATTTCACTTCATTTCAACAGAAACACTATTTCAGCATTACTGGACTCAGAAAGCTGTAAACTGACAATCTTGATCATTGAAGTCCTAACATAAGTTTTTGTGCATATAACTTCTAACACATTAAAAACTGTCTTACAGCATTGCAGAAAACATTGTACTTCATAAGGCATAAGCTTGTTTCAGTATGGCAAGATTTGCACTGAATATTGAATGAAACAGCTTTATCTAATAGAGAGAAAAGCTTTTGAGCAGATTTGGGCTTGATTTCACTTCATTTCAACAGAAACACTATTTCAGCATTACTGGACTCAGAAAGCTGTAAACTGACAATCTTGATCATTGAAGTCCTAACATAAGTTTTTGTGCATATAACTTCTAACACATTAAAAACTGTCTTACAGCATTGCAGAAAACATTGTACTTCATAAGACATAAGCTTGTTTCAGTTTGGCAAGATTTGCACTGAATACTGAATGAAACAGCTTTATCTAATAGAGAGAAAAGCTTTTGAGCAGATTTGGGCTTGATTTCACTTCATTTCAACAGAAACACTATTTCAGCATTACTGGACTCAGAAAGCTGTAAACTGACAATCTTGATCATTGAAGTCCTAACATAAGTTTTTGTGCATATAACTTCTAACACATTAAAAACTGTCTTACAGCATTGCAGAAAACATTGTACTTCATAAGGCATAAGCTTGTTTCAGTTTGGCAAGATTTGCACTGAATATTGAATGAAACAGCTTTCTCTAATAGAGAGAAAAGCTTTTGAGCAGATTTGGGCTTGATTTCACTTCATTTGAACAGAAACACTATTTCAACATTACTGGACTCAGAAAGCTGTAAACTGACAATCTTGATCATTGCAGTCCTAACATTAGTTTTTGTGCATATAACTTCTAACACATTAAAAACTGTCTTACAGCATTGCAGAAAACATTGTACTTCATAAGGCATAAGCTTGTTTCAGTTTGGCAAGATTTGCACTGAATATTGAATGAAACAGCTTTCTCTAATAGAGAGAAAAGCTTTTGAGCAGATTTGGGCTTGATTTCACTTCATTTGAACAGAAACACTATTTCAACATTACTGGACTCAGAAAGCTGTAAACTGACAATCTTGATCATTGCAGTCCTAACATTAGTTTTTGTGTATATAACTTCTAACACATTAAAAACTGTCTTACAGCATTGCAGAAAACATTTTATTTCATAAGACATAAGCATGTTTCAGTTTGGCAAGATTTGCACTGAATACTGAATGAAACAGCTTTCTCTAATAGAGAGAAAAGCTTTTGAGCAGATTTGGGCTTGATTTCACTTCATTTGAACAGAAACACTATTTCAGCATTACTGGACTCAGAAAGCTGTAAACTGACAATCTTGATCATTGAAGTCCTAACATTAGTTTTTGTGCATATAACTTCTAACACATTAAAAACTGTCTTACAGCATTGCAGAAAACATTGTACTTCATAAGGCATAAGCTTGTTTCAGTTTGGCAAGATTTGCACTGAATATTGAATGAAACACCTTTCTCTAATAGAGAAAAAAGCTTTTGAGCAGATTTGGGCTTGATTTCACTTCATTTGAACAGAAACACTATTTCAACATTACTGGACTCAGAAAGCTGTAAACTGACAATCTTGATCATTGCAGTCCTAACATTAGTTTTTGTGTATATAACTTCTAACACATTAAAAACTGTCTTACAGCATTGCAGAAAACATTGTACTTCATAAGGCATAAGCTTGTTTCAGTTTGGCAAGATTTGCACTGAATATTGAATGAAACAGCTTTATCTAATAGAGAGAAAAGCTTTTGAGCAGATTTGGGCTTGATTTCACTTCATTTGAACAGAAACACTATTTCAACATTACTGGACTCAGAAAGCTGTAAACTGACAATCTTGATCATTGCAGTCCTAACATAAGTTTTTGTACATATAACTTCTAACACATTAAAAACTGTCTTACAGCATTGCAGAAAACATTGTACTTCATAAGGCATAAGCTTGTTTCAGTTTGGCAAGATTTGCACTGAATACTGATTGAAACAGCTTTATCTAATAGAGAGAAAAGCTTTTGAGCAGATTTGGGCTTGATTTCACTTCATTTCAACAGAAACACTATTTCAGCATTACTGGACTCAGAAAGCTGTAAACTGACAATCTTGATCATTGAAGTCCTAACATAAGTTTTTGTGCATATAACTTCTAACACATTAAAAACTGTCTTACAGCATTGCAGAAAACATTGTACTTCATAAGACAAAAGCTTGTTTCAGTTTGGCAAGATTTGCACTGAATACTGAATGAAACAGCTTTATCTAATAGAGAGAAAAGCTTTTGAGCAGATTTGGGCTTGATTTCACTTCATTTCAACAGAAACACTATTTCAGCATTACTGGACTCAGAAAGCTGTAAACTGACAATCTTGATCATTGAAGTCCTAACATAAGTTTTTGTGCATATAACTTCTAACACATTAAAAACTGTCTTACAGCATTGCAGAAAACATTGTACTTCATAAGGCATGAGCTTGTTTCAGTTTGGCAAGATTTGCACTGAATATTGAATGAAACAGCTTTCTCTAATAGAGAAAAAAGCTTTTGAGCAGATTTGGGCTTGATTTCACTTCATTTGAACAGAAACACTATTTCAACATTACTGGACTCAGAAAGCTGTAAACTGACAATCTTGATCATTGCAGTCCTAACATAAGTTTTTGTACATATAACTTCTAACACATTAAAAACTGTCTTACAGCATTGCAGAAAACATTGTACTTCATAAGGCATAAGCTTGTTTCAGTTTGGCAAGATTTGCACTGAATACTGATTGAAACAGCTTTATCTAATAGAGAGAAAAGCTTTTGAGCAGATTTGGGCTTGATTTCACTTCATTTCAACAGAAACACTATTTCAGCATTACTGGACTCAGAAAGCTGTAAACTGACAATCTTGATCATTGAAGTCCTAACATAAGTTTTTGTGCATATAACTTCTAACACATTAAAAACTGTCTTACAGCATTGCAGAAAACATTGTACTTCATAAGACAAAAGCTTGTTTCAGTTTGGCAAGATTTGCACTGAATACTGCATGAAACAGCTTTATCTAATAGAGAGAAAAGCTTTTGAGCAGATTTGGGCTTGATTTCACTTCATTTCAACAGAAACACTATTTCAGCATTACTGGACTCAGAAAGCTGTAAACTGACAATCTTGATCATTGAAGTCCTAACATAAGTTTTTGTGCATATAACTTCTAACACATTAAAAACTGTCTTACAGCATTGCAGAAAACATTGTACTTCATAAGGCATAAGCTTGTTTCAGTATGGCAAGATTTGCACTGAATATTGAATGAAACAGCTTTATCTAATAGAGAGAAAAGCTTTTGAGCAGATTTGGGCTTGATTTCACTTCATTTCAACAGAAACACTATTTCAGCATTACTGGACTCAGAAAGCTGTAAACTGACAATCTTGATCATTGAAGTCCTAACATAAGTTTTTGTGCATATAACTTCTAACACATTAAAAACTGTCTTAGAGCATTGCAGAAAACATTGTACTTCATAAGACATAAGCTTGTTTCAGTTTGGCAAGATTTGCACTGAATACTGAATGAAACAGCTTTATCTAATAGAGAGAAAAGCTTTTGAGCAGATTTGGGCTTGATTTCACTTCATTTCAACAGAAACACTATTTCAGCATTACTGGACTCAGAAAGCTGTAAACTGACAATCTTGATCATTGAAGTCCTAACATAAGTTTTTGTGTATATAACTTCTAACACATTAAAAACTGTCTTACAGCATTGCAGAAAACATTGTACTTCATAAGGCATAAGCTTGTTTCAGTTTGGCAAGATTTGCACTGAATATTGAATGAAACAGCTTTCTCTAATAGAGAGAAAAGCTTTTGAGCAGATTTGGGCTTGATTTCACTTCATTTGAACAGAAACACTATTTCAACATTACTGGACTCAGAAAGCTGTAAACTGACAATCTTGATCATTGCAGTCCTAACATTAGTTTTTGTGCATATAACTTCTAACACATTAAAAACTGTCTTACAGCATTGCAGAAAACATTGTACTTCATAAGGCATAAGCTTGTTTCAGTTTGGCAAGATTTGCACTGAATATTGAATGAAACAGCTTTCTCTAATAGAAAGAAAAGCTTTTGAGCAGATTTGGGCTTGATTTCACTTCATTTGAACAGAAACACTATTTCAACATTACTGGACTCAGAAAGCTGTAAACTGACAATCTTGATCATTGCAGTCCTAACATTAGTTTTTGTGTATATAACTTCTAACACATTAAAAACTGTCTTACAGCATTGCAGAAAACATTTTATTTCATAAGACATAAGCATGTTTCAGTTTGGCAAGATTTGCACTGAATACTGAATGAAACAGCTTTCTCTAATAGAGAGAAAAGCTTTTGAGCAGATTTGGGCTTGATTTCACTTCATTTCAACAGAAACACTATTTCAGCATTACTGGACTCAGAAAGCTGTAAACTGACAATCTTGATCATTGAAGTCCTAACATTAGTTTTTGTGCATATAACTTCTAACACATTACAAACTGTCTTACAGCATTGCAGAAAACATTGTACTTCATAAGGCATAAGCTTGTTTCAGTTTGGCAAGATTTGCACTGAATATTGAATGAAACACCTTTCTCTAATAGAGAAAAAAGCTTTTGAGCAGATTTGGGCTTGATTTCACTTCATTTGAACAGAAACACTATTTCAACATTACTGGACTCAGAAAGCTGTAAACTGACAATCTTGATCATTGCAGTCCTAACATTAGTTTTTGTGTATATAACTTCTAACACATTAAAAACTGTCTTACAGCATTGCAGAAAACATTGTACTTCATAAGGCATAAGCTTGTTTCAGTTTGGCAAGATTTGCACTGAATATTGAATGAAACAGCTTTATCTAATAGAGAGAAAAGCTTTTGAGCAGATTTGGGCTTGATTTCACTTCATTTCAACAGAAACACTATTTCAGCATTACTGGACTCAGAAAGCTGTAAACTGACAATCTTGATCATTGAAGTCCTAACATAAGTTTTTGTGCATATAACTTCTAACACATTAAAAACTGTCTTACAGCATTGCAGAAAACATTGTACTTCATAAGACAAAAGCTTGTTTCAGTTTGGCAAGATTTGCACTGAATACTGAATGAAACAGCTTTATCTAATAGAGAGAAAAGCTTTTGAGCAGATTTGGGCTTGATTTCACTTCATTTCAACAGAAACACTATTTCAGCATTACTGGACTCAGAAAGCTGTAAACTGACAATCTTGATCATTGAAGTCCTAACATAAGTTTTTGTGCATATAACTTCTAACACATTAAAAACTGTCTTACAGCATTGCAGAAAACATTGTACTTCATAAGGCATGAGCTTGTTTCAGTTTGGCAAGATTTGCACTGAATATTGAATGAAACAGCTTTCTCTAATAGAGAAAAAAGCTTTTGAGCAGATTTGGGCTTGATTTCACTTCATTTGAACAGAAACACTATTTCAACATTACTGGACTCAGAAAGCTGTAAACTGACAATCTTGATCATTGCAGTCCTAACATAAGTTTTTGTACATATAACTTCTAACACATTAAAAACTGTCTTACAGCATTGCAGAAAACATTGTACTTCATAAGGCATAAGCTTGTTTCAGTTTGGCAAGATTTGCACTGAATACTGATTGAAACAGCTTTATCTAATAGAGAGAAAAGCTTTTGAGCAGATTTGGGCTTGATTTCACTTCATTTCAACAGAAACACTATTTCAGCATTACTGGACTCAGAAAGCTGTAAACTGACAATCTTGATCATTGAAGTCCTAACACAAGTTTTTGTGCATATAACTTCTAACACATTAAAAACTGTCTTACAGCATTGCAGAAAACATTGTACTTCATAAGACAAAAGCTTGTTTCAGTTTGGCAAGATTTGCACTGAATACTGCATGAAACAGCTTTATCTAATAGAGAGAAAAGCTTTTGAGCAGATTTGGGCTTGATTTCACTTCATTTCAACAGAAACACTATTTCAGCATTACTGGACTCAGAAAGCTGTAAACTGACAATCTTGATCATTGAAGTCCTAACATAAGTTTTTGTGCATATAACTTCTAACACATTAAAAACTGTCTTACAGCATTGCAGAAAACATTGTACTTCATAAGGCATAAGCTTGTTTCAGTATGGCAAGATTTGCACTGAATATTGAATGAAACAGCTTTATCTAATAGAGAGAAAAGCTTTTGAGCAGATTTGGGCTTGATTTCACTTCATTTCAACAGAAACACTATTTCAGCATTACTGGACTCAGAAAGCTGTAAACTGACAATCTTGATCATTGAAGTCCTAACATAAGTTTTTGTGCATATAACTTCTAACACATTAAAAACTGTCTTACAGCATTGCAGAAAACATTGTACTTCATAAGACATAAGCTTGTTTCAGTTTGGCAAGATTTGCACTGAATACTGAATGAAACAGCTTTATCTAATAGAGAGAAAAGCTTTTGAGCAGATTTGGGCTTGATTTCACTTCATTTCAACAGAAACACTATTTCAGCATTACTGGACTCAGAAAGCTGTAAACTGACAATCTTGATCATTGAAGTCCTAACATAAGTTTTTGTGTATATAACTTCTAACACATTAAAAACTGTCTTACAGCATTGCAGAAAACATTGTACTTCATAAGGCATAAGCTTGTTTCAGTTTGGCAAGATTTGCACTGAATATTGAATGAAACAGCTTTCTCTAATAGAGAGAAAAGCTTTTGAGCAGATTTGGGCTTGATTTCACTTCATTTGAACAGAAACACTATTTCAACATTACTGGACTCAGAAAGCTGTAAACTGACAATCTTGATCATTGCAGTCCTAACATTAGTTTTTGTGCATATAACTTCTAACACATTAAAAACTGTCTTACAGCATTGCAGAAAACATTGTACTTCATAAGGCATAAGCTTGTTTCAGTTTGGCAAGATTTGCACTGAATATTGAATGAAACAGCTTTCTCTAATAGAGAGAAAAGCTTTTGAGCAGATTTGGGCTTGATTTCACTTCATTTGAACAGAAACACTATTTCAACATTACTGGACTCAGAAAGCTGTAAACTGACAATCTTGATCATTGCAGTCCTAACATTAGTTTTTGTGTATATAACTTCTAACACATTAAAAACTGTCTTACAGCATTGCAGAAAACATTTTATTTCATAAGACATAAGCATGTTTCAGTTTGGCAAGATTTGCACTGAATACTGAATGAAACAGCTTTCTCTAATAGAGAGAAAAGCTTTTGAGCAGATTTGGGCTTGATTTCACTTCATTTCAACAGAAACACTATTTCAGCATTACTGGACTCAGAAAGCTGTAAACTGACAATCTTGATCATTGAAGTCCTAACATTAGTTTTTGTGCATATAACTTCTAACACATTACAAACTGTCTTACAGCATTGCAGAAAACATTGTACTTCATAAGGCATAAGCTTGTTTCAGTTTGGCAAGATTTGCACTGAATATTGAATGAAACACCTTTCTCTAATAGAGAAAAAAGCTTTTGAGCAGATTTGGGCTTGATTTCACTTCATTTGAACAGAAACACTATTTCAACATTACTGGACTCAGAAAGCTGTAAACTGACAATCTTGATCATTGCAGTCCTAACATTAGTTTTTGTGTATATAACTTCTAACACATTAAAAACTGTCTTACAGCATTGCAGAAAACATTGTACTTCATAAGGCATAAGCTTGTTTCAGTTTGGCAAGATTTGCACTGAATATTGAATGAAACAGCTTTATCTAATAGAGAGAAAAGCTTTTGAGCAGATTTGGGCTTGATTTCACTTCATTTGAACAGAAACACTATTTCAACATTACTGGACTCAGAAAGCTGTAAACTGACAATCTTGATCATTGCAGTCCTAACATAAGTTTTTGTGCATATAACTTCTAACACATTAAAAACTGTCTTACAGCATTGCAGAAAACATTGTACTTCATAAGGCATAAGCTTGTTTCAGTTTGGCAAGATTTGCACTGAATACTGATTGAAACAGCTTTATCTAATAGAGAGAAAAGCTTTTGAGCAGATTTGGGCTTGATTTCACTTCATTTCAACAGAAACACAATTTCAGCATTACTGGACTCAGAAAGCTGTAAACTGACAATCTTGATCATTGAAGTCCTAACATAAGTTTTTGTGCATATAACTTCTAACACATTAAAAACTGTCTTACAGCATTGCAGAAAACATTGTACTTCATAAGACAAAAGCTTGTTTCAGTTTGGCAAGATTTGCACTGAATACTGAATGAAACAGCTTTATCTAATAGAGAGAAAAGCTTTTGAGCAGATTTGGGCTTGATTTCACTTCATTTCAACAGAAACACTATTTCAGCATTACTGGACTCAGAAAGCTGTAAACTGACAATCTTGATCATTGAAGTCCTAACATAAGTTTTTGTGCATATAACTTCTAACACATTAAAAACTGTCTTACAGCATTGCAGAAAACATTGTACTTCATAAGGCATAAGCTTGTTTCAGTATGGCAAGATTTGCACTGAATATTGAATGAAACAGCTTTATCTAATAGAGAGAAAAGCTTTTGAGCAGATTTGGGCTTGATTTCACTTCATTTCAACAGAAACACTATTTCAGCATTACTGGACTCAGAAAGCTGTAAACTGACAATCTTGATCATTGAAGTCCTAACATAAGTTTTTGTGCATATAACTTCTAACACATTAAAAACTGTCTTACAGCATTGCAGAAAACATTGTACTTCATAAGACATAAGCTTGTTTCAGTTTGGCAAGATTTGCACTGAATACTGAATGAAACAGCTTTATCTAATAGAGAGAAAAGCTTTTGAGCAGATTTGGGCTTGATTTCACTTCATTTCAACAGAAACACTATTTCAGCATTACTGGACTCAGAAAGCTGTAAACTGACAATCTTGATCATTGAAGTCCTAACATAAGTTTTTGTGCATATAACTTCTAACACATTAAAAACTGTCTTACAGCATTGCAGAAAACATTGTACTTCATAAGGCATAAGCTTGTTTCAGTTTGGCAAGATTTGCACTGAATATTGAATGAAACAGCTTTCTCTAATAGAGAGAAAAGCTTTTGAGCAGATTTGGGCTTGATTTCACTTCATTTGAACAGAAACACTATTTCAACATTACTGGACTCAGAAAGCTGTAAACTGACAATCTTGATCATTGCAGTCCTAACATTAGTTTTTGTGCATATAACTTCTAACACATTAAAAACTGTCTTACAGCATTGCAGAAAACATTGTACTTCATAAGGCATAAGCTTGTTTCAGTTTGGCAAGATTTGCACTGAATATTGAATGAAACAGCTTTCTCTAATAGAGAGAAAAGCTTTTGAGCAGATTTGGGCTTGATTTCACTTCATTTGAACAGAAACACTATTTCAACATTACTGGACTCAGAAAGCTGTAAACTGACAATCTTGATCATTGCAGTCCTAACATTAGTTTTTGTGTATATAACTTCTAACACATTAAAAACTGTCTTACAGCATTGCAGAAAACATTTTATTTCATAAGACATAAGCATGTTTCAGTTTGGCAAGATTTGCACTGAATACTGAATGAAACAGCTTTCTCTAATAGAGAGAAAAGCTTTTGAGCAGATTTGGGCTTGATTTCACTTCATTTGAACAGAAACACTATTTCAGCATTACTGGACTCAGAAAGCTGTAAACTGACAATCTTGATCATTGAAGTCCTAACATTAGTTTTTGTGCATATAACTTCTAACACATTAAAAACTGTCTTACAGCATTGCAGAAAACATTGTACTTCATAAGGCATAAGCTTGTTTCAGTTTGGCAAGATTTGCACTGAATATTGAATGAAACACCTTTCTCTAATAGAGAAAAAAGCTTTTGAGCAGATTTGGGCTTGATTTCACTTCATTTGAACAGAAACACTATTTCAACATTACTGGACTCAGAAAGCTGTAAACTGACAATCTTGATCATTGCAGTCCTAACATTAGTTTTTGTGTATATAACTTCTAACACATTAAAAACTGTCTTACAGCATTGCAGAAAACATTGTACTTCATAAGGCATAAGCTTGTTTCAGTTTGGCAAGATTTGCACTGAATATTGAATGAAACAGCTTTATCTAATAGAGAGAAAAGCTTTTGAGCAGATTTGGGCTTGATTTCACTTCATTTGAACAGAAACACTATTTCAACATTACTGGACTCAGAAAGCTGTAAACTGACAATCTTGATCATTGCAGTCCTAACATAAGTTTTTGTGCATATAACTTCTAACACATTAAAAACTGTCTTACAGCATTGCAGAAAACATTGTACTTCATAAGGCATAAGCTTGTTTCAGTTTGGCAAGATTTGCACTGAATACTGATTGAAACAGCTTTATCTAATAGAGAGAAAAGCTTTTGAGCAGATTTGGGCTTGATTTCACTTCATTTCAACAGAAACACAATTTCAGCATTACTGGACTCAGAAAGCTGTAAACTGACAATCTTGATCATTGAAGTCCTAACATAAGTTTTTGTGCATATAACTTCTAACACATTAAAAACTGTCTTACAGCATTGCAGAAAACATTGTACTTCATAAGACAAAAGCTTGTTTCAGTTTGGCAAGATTTGCACTGAATACTGAATGAAACAGCTTTATCTAATAGAGAGAAAAGCTTTTGAGCAGATTTGGGCTTGATTTCACTTCATTTCAACAGAAACACTATTTCAGCATTACTGGACTCAGAAAGCTGTAAACTGACAATCTTGATCATTGAAGTCCTAACATAAGTTTTTGTGCATATAACTTCTAACACATTAAAAACTGTCTTACAGCATTGCAGAAAACATTGTACTTCATAAGGCATAAGCTTGTTTCAGTATGGCAAGATTTGCACTGAATATTGAATGAAACAGCTTTATCTAATAGAGAGAAAAGCTTTTGAGCAGATTTGGGCTTGATTTCACTTCATTTCAACAGAAACACTATTTCACCATTACTGGACTCAGAAAGCTGTAAACTGACAATCTTGATCATTGAAGTCCTAACATAAGTTTTTGTGCATATAACTTCTAACACATTAAAAACTGTCTTACAGCATTGCAGAAAACATTGTACTTCATAAGACATAAGCTTGTTTCAGTTTGGCAAGATTTGCACTGAATACTGAATGAAACAGCTTTATCTAATAGAGAGAAAAGCTTTTGAGCAGATTTGGGCTTGATTTCACTTCATTTCAACAGAAACACTATTTCAGCATTACTGGACTCAGAAAGCTGTAAACTGACAATCTTGATCATTGAAGTCCTAACATAAGTTTTTGTGCATATAACTTCTAACACATTAAAAACTGTCTTACAGCATTGCAGAAAACATTGTACTTCATAAGGCATAAGCTTGTTTCAGTTTGGCAAGATTTGCACTGAATATTGAATGAAACAGCTTTCTCTAATAGAGAGAAAAGCTTTTGAGCAGATTTGGGCTTGATTTCACTTCATTTGAACAGAAACACTATTTCAACATTACTGGACTCAGAAAGCTGTAAACTGACAATCTTGATCATTGCAGTCCTAACATTAGTTTTTGTGTATATAACTTCTAACACATTAAAAACTGTCTTACAGCATTGCAGAAAACATTGTACTTCATAAGGCATAAGCTTGTTTCAGTTTGGCAAGATTTGCACTGAATATTGAATGAAACAGCTTTATCTAATAGAGAGAAAAGCTTTTGAGCAGATTTGGGCTTGATTTCACTTCATTTGAACAGAAACACTATTTCAACATTACTGGACTCAGAAAGCTGTAAACTGACAATCTTGATCATTGCAGTCCTAACATAAGTTTTTGTGCATATAACTTCTAACACATTAAAAACTGTCTTACAGCATTGCAGAAAACATTGTACTTCATAAGGCATAAGCTTGTTTCAGTTTGGCAAGATTTGCACTGAATACTGATTGAAACAGCTTTATCTAATAGAGAGAAAAGCTTTTGAGCAGATTTGGGCTTGATTTCACTTCATTTCAACAGAAACACAATTTCAGCATTACTGGACTCAGAAAGCTGTAAACTGACAATCTTGATCATTGAAGTCCTAACATAAGTTTTTGTGCATATAACTTCTAACACATTAAAAACTGTCTTACAGCATTGCAGAAAACATTGTACTTCATAAGACAAAAGCTTGTTTCAGTTTGGCAAGATTTGCACTGAATACTGAATGAAACAGCTTTATCTAATAGAGAGAAAAGCTTTTGAGCAGATTTGGGCTTGATTTCACTTCATTTCAACAGAAACACTATTTCAGCATTACTGGACTCAGAAAGCTGTAAACTGACAATCTTGATCATTGAAGTCCTAACATAAGTTTTTGTGCATATAACTTCTAACACATTAAAAACTGTCTTACAGCATTGCAGAAAACATTGTACTTCATAAGGCATAAGCTTGTTTCAGTATGGCAAGATTTGCACTGAATATTGAATGAAACAGCTTTATCTAATAGAGAGAAAAGCTTTTGAGCAGATTTGGGCTTGATTTCACTTCATTTCAACAGAAACACTATTTCAGCATTACTGGACTCAGAAAGCTGTAAACTGACAATCTTGATCATTGAAGTCCTAACATAAGTTTTTGTGCATATAACTTCTAACACATTAAAAACTGTCTTACAGCATTGCAGAAAACATTGTACTTCATAAGACATAAGCTTGTTTCAGTTTGGCAAGATTTGCACTGAATACTGAATGAAACAGCTTTATCTAATAGAGAGAAAAGCTTTTGAGCAGATTTGGGCTTGATTTCACTTCATTTCAACAGAAACACTATTTCAGCATTACTGGACTCAGAAAGCTGTAAACTGACAATCTTGATCATTGAAGTCCTAACATAAGTTTTTGTGCATATAACTTCTAACACATTAAAAACTGTCTTACAGCATTGCAGAAAACATTGTACTTCATAAGGCATAAGCTTGTTTCAGTTTGGCAAGATTTGCACTGAATATTGAATGAAACAGCTTTCTCTAATAGAGAGAAAAGCTTTTGAGCAGATTTGGGCTTGATTTCACTTCATTTGAACAGAAACACTATTTCAACATTACTGGACTCAGAAAGCTGTAAACTGACAATCTTGATCATTGCAGTCCTAACATTAGTTTTTGTGCATATAACTTCTAACACATTAAAAACTGTCTTACAGCATTGCAGAAAACATTGTACTTCATAAGGCATAAGCTTGTTTCAGTTTGGCAAGATTTGCACTGAATATTGAATGAAACAGCTTTCTCTAATAGAGAGAAAAGCTTTTGAGCAGATTTGGGCTTGATTTCACTTCATTTGAACAGAAACACTATTTCAACATTACTGGACTCAGAAAGCTGTAAACTGACAATCTTGATCATTGCAGTCCTAACATTAGTTTTTGTGTATATAACTTCTAACACATTAAAAACTGTCTTACAGCATTGCAGAAAACATTTTATTTCATAAGACATAAGCATGTTTCAGTTTGGCAAGATTTGCACTGAATACTGAATGAAACAGCTTTCTCTAATAGAGAGAAAAGCTTTTGAGCAGATTTGGGCTTGATTTCACTTCATTTGAACAGAAACACTATTTCAGCATTACTGGACTCAGAAAGCTGTAAACTGACAATCTTGATCATTGAAGTCCTAACATTAGTTTTTGTGCATATAACTTCTAACACATTAAAAACTGTCTTACAGCATTGCAGAAAACATTGTACTTCATAAGGCATAAGCTTGTTTCAGTTTGGCAAGATTTGCACTGAATATTGAATGAAACACCTTTCTCTAATAGAGAAAAAAGCTTTTGAGCAGATTTGGGCTTGATTTCACTTCATTTGAACAGAAACACTATTTCAACATTACTGGACTCAGAAAGCTGTAAACTGACAATCTTGATCATTGCAGTCCTAACATTAGTTTTTGTGTATATAACTTCTAACACATTAAAAACTGTCTTACAGCATTGCAGAAAACATTGTACTTCATAAGGCATAAGCTTGTTTCAGTTTGGCAAGATTTGCACTGAATATTGAATGAAACAGCTTTATCTAATAGAGAGAAAAGCTTTTGAGCAGATTTGGGCTTGATTTCACTTCATTTGAACAGAAACACTATTTCAACATTACTGGACTCAGAAAGCTGTAAACTGACAATCTTGATCATTGCAGTCCTAACATAAGTTTTTGTGCATATAACTTCTAACACATTAAAAACTGTCTTACAGCATTGCAGAAAACATTGTACTTCATAAGGCATAAGCTTGTTTCAGTTTGGCAAGATTTGCACTGAATACTGATTGAAACAGCTTTATCTAATAGAGAGAAAAGCTTTTGAGCAGATTTGGGCTTGATTTCACTTCATTTCAACAGAAACACAATTTCAGCATTACTGGACTCAGAAAGCTGTAAACTGACAATCTTGATCATTGAAGTCCTAACATAAGTTTTTGTGCATATAACTTCTAACACATTAAAAACTGTCTTACAGCATTGCAGAAAACATTGTACTTCATAAGACAAAAGCTTGTTTCAGTTTGGCAAGATTTGCACTGAATACTGAATGAAACAGCTTTATCTAATAGAGAGAAAAGCTTTTGAGCAGATTTGGGCTTGATTTCACTTCATTTCAACAGAAACACTATTTCAGCATTACTGGACTCAGAAAGCTGTAAACTGACAATCTTGATCATTGAAGTCCTAACATAAGTTTTTGTGCATATAACTTCTAACACATTAAAAACTGTCTTACAGCATTGCAGAAAACATTGTACTTCATAAGGCATAAGCTTGTTTCAGTATGGCAAGATTTGCACTGAATATTGAATGAAACAGCTTTATCTAATAGAGAGAAAAGCTTTTGAGCAGATTTGGGCTTGATTTCACTTCATTTCAACAGAAACACTATTTCACCATTACTGGACTCAGAAAGCTGTAAACTGACAATCTTGATCATTGAAGTCCTAACATAAGTTTTTGTGCATATAACTTCTAACACATTAAAAACTGTCTTACAGCATTGCAGAAAACATTGTACTTCATAAGACATAAGCTTGTTTCAGTTTGGCAAGATTTGCACTGAATACTGAATGAAACAGCTTTATCTAATAGAGAGAAAAGCTTTTGAGCAGATTTGGGCTTGATTTCACTTCATTTCAACAGAAACACTATTTCAGCATTACTGGACTCAGAAAGCTGTAAACTGACAATCTTGATCATTGAAGTCCTAACATAAGTTTTTGTGCATATAACTTCTAACACATTAAAAACTGTCTTACAGCATTGCAGAAAACATTGTACTTCATAAGGCATAAGCTTGTTTCAGTTTGGCAAGATTTGCACTGAATATTGAATGAAACAGCTTTCTCTAATAGAGAGAAAAGCTTTTGAGCAGATTTGGGCTTGATTTCACTTCATTTGAACAGAAACACTATTTCAACATTACTGGACTCAGAAAGCTGTAAACTGACAATCTTGATCATTGCAGTCCTAACATTAGTTTTTGTGCATATAACTTCTAACACATTAAAAACTGTCTTACAGCATTGCAGAAAACATTGTACTTCATAAGGCATAAGCTTGTTTCAGTTTGGCAAGATTTGCACTGAATATTGAATGAAACAGCTTTCTCTAATAGAGAGAAAAGCTTTTGAGCAGATTTGGGCTTGATTTCACTTCATTTGAACAGAAACACTATTTCAACATTACTGGACTCAGAAAGCTGTAAACTGACAATCTTGATCATTGCAGTCCTAACATTAGTTTTTGTGCATATAACTTCTAACACATTAAAAACTGTCTTACAGCATTGCAGAAAACATTGTACTTCATAAGGCATAAGCTTGTTTCAGTTTGGCAAGATTTGCACTGAATATTGAATGAAACAGCTTTATCTAATAGAGAGAAAAGCTTTTGAGCAGATTTGGGCTTGATTTCACTTCATTTCAACAGAAACACTATTTCAGCATTACTGGACTCAGAAAGCTGTAAACTGACAATCTTGATCATTGAAGTCCTAACATTAGTTTTTGTGCATATAACTTCTAACACATTACAAACTGTCTTACAGCATTGCAGAAAACATTGTACTTCATAAGGCATAAGCTTGTTTCAGTTTGGCAAGATTTGCACTGAATATTGAATGAAACACCTTTCTCTAATAGAGAAAAAAGCTTTTGAGCAGATTTGGGCTTGATTTCACTTCATTTGAACAGAAACACTATTTCAACATTACTGGACTCAGAAAGCTGTAAACTGACAATCTTGATCATTGCAGTCCTAACATTAGTTTTTGTGTATATAACTTCTAACACATTAAAAACTGTCTTACAGCATTGCAGAAAACATTGTACTTCATAAGGCATAAGCTTGTTTCAGTTTGGCAAGATTTGCACTGAATATTGAATGAAACAGCTTTATCTAATAGAGAGAAAAGCTTTTGAGCAGATTTGGGCTTGATTTCACTTCATTTCAACAGAAACACTATTTCAGCATTACTGGACTCAGAAAGCTGTAAACTGACAATCTTGATCATTGAAGTCCTAACATAAGTTTTTGTGCATATAACTTCTAACACATTAAAAACTGTCTTACAGCATTGCAGAAAACATTGTACTTCATAAGACAAAAGCTTGTTTCAGTTTGGCAAGATTTGCACTGAATACTGAATGAAACAGCTTTATCTAATAGAGAGAAAAGCTTTTGAGCAGATTTGGGCTTGATTTCACTTCATTTCAACAGAAACACTATTTCAGCATTACTGGACTCAGAAAGCTGTAAACTGACAATCTTGATCATTGAAGTCCTAACATAAGTTTTTGTGCATATAACTTCTAACACATTAAAAACTGTCTTACAGCATTGCAGAAAACATTGTACTTCATAAGGCATGAGCTTGTTTCAGTTTGGCAAGATTTGCACTGAATATTGAATGAAACAGCTTTCTCTAATAGACAAAAAAGCTTTTGAGCAGATTTGGGCTTGATTTCACTTCATTTGAACAGAAACACTATTTCAACATTACTGGACTCAGAAAGCTGTAAACTGACAATCTTGATCATTGCAGTCCTAACATAAGTTTTTGTACATATAACTTCTAACACATTAAAAACTGTCTTACAGCATTGCAGAAAACATTGTACTTCATAAGGCATAAGCTTGTTTCAGTTTGGCAAGATTTGCACTGAATACTGATTGAAACAGCTTTATCTAATAGAGAGAAAAGCTTTTGAGCAGATTTGGGCTTGATTTCACTTCATTTCAACAGAAACACTATTTCAGCATTACTGGACTCAGAAAGCTGTAAACTGACAATCTTGATCATTGAAGTCCTAACATAAGTTTTTGTGCATATAACTTCTAACACATTAAAAACTGTCTTACAGCATTGCAGAAAACATTGTACTTCATAAGACAAAAGCTTGTTTCAGTTTGGCAAGATTTGCACTGAATACTGCATGAAACAGCTTTATCTAATAGAGAGAAAAGCTTTTGAGCAGATTTGGGCTTGATTTCACTTCATTTCAACAGAAACACTATTTCAGCATTACTGGACTCAGAAAGCTGTAAACTGACAATCTTGATCATTGAAGTCCTAACATAAGTTTTTGTGCATATAACTTCTAACACATTAAAAACTGTCTTACAGCATTGCAGAAAACATTGTACTTCATAAGGCATAAGCTTGTTTCAGTATGGCAAGATTTGCACTGAATATTGAATGAAACAGCTTTATCTAATAGAGAGAAAAGCTTTTGAGCAGATTTGGGCTTGATTTCACTTCATTTCAACAGAAACACTATTTCAGCATTACTGGACTCAGAAAGCTGTAAACTGACAATCTTGATCATTGAAGTCCTAACATAAGTTTTTGTGCATATAACTTCTAACACATTAAAAACTGTCTTACAGCATTGCAGAAAACATTGTACTTCATAAGACATAAGCTTGTTTCAGTTTGGCAAGATTTGCACTGAATACTGAATGAAACAGCTTTATCTAATAGAGAGAAAAGCTTTTGAGCAGATTTGGGCTTGATTTCACTTCATTTCAACAGAAACACTATTTCAGCATTACTGGACTCAGAAAGCTGTAAACTGACAATCTTGATCATTGAAGTCCTAACATAAGTTTTTGTGTATATAACTTCTAACACATTAAAAACTGTCTTACAGCATTGCAGAAAACATTGTACTTCATAAGGCATAAGCTTGTTTCAGTTTGGCAAGATTTGCACTGAATATTGAATGAAACAGCTTTCTCTAATAGAGAGAAAAGCTTTTGAGCAGATTTGGGCTTGATTTCACTTCATTTGAACAGAAACACTATTTCAACATTACTGGACTCAGAAAGCTGTAAACTGACAATCTTGATCATTGCAGTCCTAACATTAGTTTTTGTGCATATAACTTCTAACACATTAAAAACTGTCTTACAGCATTGCAGAAAACATTGTACTTCATAAGGCATAAGCTTGTTTCAGTTTGGCAAGATTTGCACTGAATATTGAATGAAACAGCTTTCTCTAATAGAGAGAAAAGCTTTTGAGCAGATTTGGGCTTGATTTCACTTCATTTGAACAGAAACACTATTTCAACATTACTGGACTCAGAAAGCTGTAAACTGACAATCTTGATCATTGCAGTCCTAACATTAGTTTTTGTGTATATAACTTCTAACACATTAAAAACTGTCTTACAGCATTGCAGAAAACATTTTATTTCATAAGACATAAGCATGTTTCAGTTTGGCAAGATTTGCACTGAATACTGAATGAAACAGCTTTCTCTAATAGAGAGAAAAGCTTTTGAGCAGATTTGGGCTTGATTTCACTTCATTTCAACAGAAACACTATTTCAGCATTACTGGACTCAGAAAGCTGTAAACTGACAATCTTGATCATTGAAGTCCTAACATTAGTTTTTGTGCATATAACTTCTAACACATTACAAACTGTCTTACAGCATTGCAGAAAACATTGTACTTCATAAGGCATAAGCTTGTTTCAGTTTGGCAAGATTTGCACTGAATATTGAATGAAACACCTTTCTCTAATAGAGAAAAAAGCTTTTGAGCAGATTTGGGCTTGATTTCACTTCATTTGAACAGAAACACTATTTCAACATTACTGGACTCAGAAAGCTGTAAACTGACAATCTTGATCATTGCAGTCCTAACATTAGTTTTTGTGTATATAACTTCTAACACATTAAAAACTGTCTTACAGCATTGCAGAAAACATTGTACTTCATAAGGCATAAGCTTGTTTCAGTTTGGCAAGATTTGCACTGAATATTGAATGAAACAGCTTTATCTAATAGAGAGAAAAGCTTTTGAGCAGATTTGGGCTTGATTTCACTTCATTTGAACAGAAACACTATTTCAACATTACTGGACTCAGAAAGCTGTAAACTGACAATCTTGATCATTGCAGTCCTAACATAAGTTTTTGTGCATATAACTTCTAACACATTAAAAACTGTCTTACAGCATTGCAGAAAACATTGTACTTCATAAGGCATAAGCTTGTTTCAGTTTGGCAAGATTTGCACTGAATACTGATTGAAACAGCTTTATCTAATAGAGAGAAAAGCTTTTGAGCAGATTTGGGCTTGATTTCACTTCATTTCAACAGAAACACAATTTCAGCATTACTGGACTCAGAAAGCTGTAAACTGACAATCTTGATCATTGAAGTCCTAACATAAGTTTTTGTGCATATAACTTCTAACACATTAAAAACTGTCTTACAGCATTGCAGAAAACATTGTACTTCATAAGACAAAAGCTTGTTTCAGTTTGGCAAGATTTGCACTGAATACTGAATGAAACAGCTTTATCTAATAGAGAGAAAAGCTTTTGAGCAGATTTGGGCTTGATTTCACTTCATTTCAACAGAAACACTATTTCAGCATTACTGGACTCAGAAAGCTGTAAACTGACAATCTTGATCATTGAAGTCCTAACATAAGTTTTTGTGCATATAACTTCTAACACATTAAAAACTGTCTTACAGCATTGCAGAAAACATTGTACTTCATAAGGCATAAGCTTGTTTCAGTATGGCAAGATTTGCACTGAATATTGAATGAAACAGCTTTATCTAATAGAGAGAAAAGCTTTTGAGCAGATTTGGGCTTGATTTCACTTCATTTCAACAGAAACACTATTTCAGCATTACTGGACTCAGAAAGCTGTAAACTGACAATCTTGATCATTGAAGTCCTAACATAAGTTTTTGTGCATATAACTTCTAACACATTAAAAACTGTCTTACAGCATTGCAGAAAACATTGTACTTCATAAGACATAAGCTTGTTTCAGTTTGGCAAGATTTGCACTGAATACTGAATGAAACAGCTTTATCTAATAGAGAGAAAAGCTTTTGAGCAGATTTGGGCTTGATTTCACTTCATTTCAACAGAAACACTATTTCAGCATTACTGGACTCAGAAAGCTGTAAACTGACAATCTTGATCATTGAAGTCCTAACATAAGTTTTTGTGCATATAACTTCTAACACATTAAAAACTGTCTTACAGCATTGCAGAAAACATTGTACTTCATAAGGCATAAGCTTGTTTCAGTTTGGCAAGATTTGCACTGAATATTGAATGAAACAGCTTTCTCTAATAGAGAGAAAAGCTTTTGAGCAGATTTGGGCTTGATTTCACTTCATTTGAACAGAAACACTATTTCAACATTACTGGACTCAGAAAGCTGTAAACTGACAATCTTGATCATTGCAGTCCTAACATTAGTTTTTGTGCATATAACTTCTAACACATTAAAAACTGTCTTACAGCATTGCAGAAAACATTGTACTTCATAAGGCATAAGCTTGTTTCAGTTTGGCAAGATTTGCACTGAATATTGAATGAAACAGCTTTCTCTAATAGAGAGAAAAGCTTTTGAGCAGATTTGGGCTTGATTTCACTTCATTTGAACAGAAACACTATTTCAACATTACTGGACTCAGAAAGCTGTAAACTGACAATCTTGATCATTGCAGTCCTAACATTAGTTTTTGTGTATATAACTTCTAACACATTAAAAACTGTCTTACAGCATTGCAGAAAACATTTTATTTCATAAGACATAAGCATGTTTCAGTTTGGCAAGATTTGCACTGAATACTGAATGAAACAGCTTTCTCTAATAGAGAGAAAAGCTTTTGAGCAGATTTGGGCTTGATTTCACTTCATTTGAACAGAAACACTATTTCAGCATTACTGGACTCAGAAAGCTGTAAACTGACAATCTTGATCATTGAAGTCCTAACATTAGTTTTTGTGCATATAACTTCTAACACATTAAAAACTGTCTTACAGCATTGCAGAAAACATTGTACTTCATAAGGCATAAGCTTGTTTCAGTTTGGCAAGATTTGCACTGAATATTGAATGAAACACCTTTCTCTAATAGAGAAAAAAGCTTTTGAGCAGATTTGGGCTTGATTTCACTTCATTTGAACAGAAACACTATTTCAACATTACTGGACTCAGAAAGCTGTAAACTGACAATCTTGATCATTGCAGTCCTAACATTAGTTTTTGTGTATATAACTTCTAACACATTAAAAACTGTCTTACAGCATTGCAGAAAACATTGTACTTCATAAGGCATAAGCTTGTTTCAGTTTGGCAAGATTTGCACTGAATATTGAATGAAACAGCTTTATCTAATAGAGAGAAAAGCTTTTGAGCAGATTTGGGCTTGATTTCACTTCATTTGAACAGAAACACTATTTCAACATTACTGGACTCAGAAAGCTGTAAACTGACAATCTTGATCATTGCAGTCCTAACATAAGTTTTTGTGCATATAACTTCTAACACATTAAAAACTGTCTTACAGCATTGCAGAAAACATTGTACTTCATAAGGCATAAGCTTGTTTCAGTTTGGCAAGATTTGCACTGAATACTGATTGAAACAGCTTTATCTAATAGAGAGAAAAGCTTTTGAGCAGATTTGGGCTTGATTTCACTTCATTTCAACAGAAACACAATTTCAGCATTACTGGACTCAGAAAGCTGTAAACTGACAATCTTGATCATTGAAGTCCTAACATAAGTTTTTGTGCATATAACTTCTAACACATTAAAAACTGTCTTACAGCATTGCAGAAAACATTGTACTTCATAAGACAAAAGCTTGTTTCAGTTTGGCAAGATTTGCACTGAATACTGAATGAAACAGCTTTATCTAATAGAGAGAAAAGCTTTTGAGCAGATTTGGGCTTGATTTCACTTCATTTCAACAGAAACACTATTTCAGCATTACTGGACTCAGAAAGCTGTAAACTGACAATCTTGATCATTGAAGTCCTAACATAAGTTTTTGTGCATATAACTTCTAACACATTAAAAACTGTCTTACAGCATTGCAGAAAACATTGTACTTCATAAGGCATAAGCTTGTTTCAGTATGGCAAGATTTGCACTGAATATTGAATGAAACAGCTTTATCTAATAGAGAGAAAAGCTTTTGAGCAGATTTGGGCTTGATTTCACTTCATTTCAACAGAAACACTATTTCACCATTACTGGACTCAGAAAGCTGTAAACTGACAATCTTGATCATTGAAGTCCTAACATAAGTTTTTGTGCATATAACTTCTAACACATTAAAAACTGTCTTACAGCATTGCAGAAAACATTGTACTTCATAAGACATAAGCTTGTTTCAGTTTGGCAAGATTTGCACTGAATACTGAATGAAACAGCTTTATCTAATAGAGAGAAAAGCTTTTGAGCAGATTTGGGCTTGATTTCACTTCATTTCAACAGAAACACTATTTCAGCATTACTGGACTCAGAAAGCTGTAAACTGACAATCTTGATCATTGAAGTCCTAACATAAGTTTTTGTGCATATAACTTCTAACACATTAAAAACTGTCTTACAGCATTGCAGAAAACATTGTACTTCATAAGGCATAAGCTTGTTTCAGTTTGGCAAGATTTGCACTGAATATTGAATGAAACAGCTTTCTCTAATAGAGAGAAAAGCTTTTGAGCAGATTTGGGCTTGATTTCACTTCATTTGAACAGAAACACTATTTCAACATTACTGGACTCAGAAAGCTGTAAACTGACAATCTTGATCATTGCAGTCCTAACATTAGTTTTTGTGCATATAACTTCTAACACATTAAAAACTGTCTTACAGCATTGCAGAAAACATTGTACTTCATAAGGCATAAGCTTGTTTCAGTTTGGCAAGATTTGCACTGAATATTGAATGAAACAGCTTTCTCTAATAGAGAGAAAAGCTTTTGAGCAGATTTGGGCTTGATTTCACTTCATTTGAACAGAAACACTATTTCAACATTACTGGACTCAGAAAGCTGTAAACTGACAATCTTGATCATTGCAGTCCTAACATTAGTTTTTGTGTATATAACTTCTAACACATTAAAAACTGTCTTACAGCATTGCAGAAAACATTTTATTTCATAAGACATAAGCATGTTTCAGTTTGGCAAGATTTGCACTGAATACTGAATGAAACAGCTTTCTCTAATAGAGAGAAAAGCTTTTGAGCAGATTTGGGCTTGATTTCACTTCATTTGAACAGAAACACTATTTCAGCATTACTGGACTCAGAAAGCTGTAAACTGACAATCTTGATCATTGAAGTCCTAACATAAGTTTTTGTGCATATAACTTCTAACACATTAAAAACTGTCTTACAGCATTGCAGAAAACATTGTACTTCATAAGGCATAAGCTTGTTTCAGTTTGGCAAGATTTGCACTGAATACTGAATGAAACAGCTTTATCTAATAGAGAGAAAAGCTTTTGAGCAGATTTGGGCTTGATTTCACTTCATTTCGACAGAAACACTATTTCAGCATTACTGGACTCAGAAAGCTGTAAACTGACAATCTTGATCATTGAAGTCCTAACATAAGTTTTTGTGCATATAACTTCTAACACATTAAAAACTGTCTTACAGCATTGCAGAAAACATTGTACTTAATAAGACATAAGCTTGTTTCAGTTTGGCAAGATTTGCACTGAATACTGAAAAAAAAAACAGCTTTATCTAATAGAGAGAAAAGCTTTTGAGCAGATTTGGGCTTGATTTCACTTCATTTGAACAGAAACACTATTTCAGCATTACTGGACTCAGAAAGCTGTAAACTGACAATCTTGATCTTTGAAGTCCTAACATAAGTTTTTGTGTATATAACTTCTAACACATTAAAAACTGTCTTACAGCATTGCAGAAAACATTGTACTTCATAAGGCATAAGCTTGTTTCAGTTTGGCAAGATTTGCACTGAATATTGAATGAAACAGCTTTCTCTAATAGAGAGAAAAGCTTTTGAGCAGATTTGGGCTTGATTTCACTTAATTTGAACAGAAACACTATTTCAGCATTACTGGACTCAGAAAGCTGTAAACTGACAATCTTGATCATTGCAGTCCTAACATAAGTTTTTGTGCATATAACTTCTAACACATTAAAAACTGTCTTACAGCATTGCAGAAAACATTGTACTTCATAAGGCATGAGCTTGTTTCAGTTTGGCAAGATTTGCACTGAATATTGAATGAAACAGCTTTCTCTAATAGAGAGAAAAGCTTTTGAGCAGATTTGGGCTTGATTTCACTTCATTTGAACAGAAACACTATTTCAACATTACTGGACTCAGAAAGCTGTAAACTGACAATCTTGATAATTGCAGTCCTAACATAAGTTTTTGTGCATATAACTTCTAACACATTAAAAACTGTCTTACAGCATTGCAGAAAACATTGTACTTCATAAGGCATAAGCTTGTTTCAGTTTGGCAAGATTTGCACTGAATATTGAATGAAACATCTTTCTCTAATAGAGAGAAAAGCTTTTGAGCAGATTTGGGCTTGATTTCACTTCATTTGAACAGAAACACTATTTCAACATTACTGGACTCAGAAAGCTGTAAACTGACAATCTTGATCATTGCAGTCCTAACATTAGTTTTTGTGCATATAACTTCTAACACATTAAAAACTGTCTTACAGCATTGCAGAAAACATTGTACTTCATAAGGCATAAGCTTGTTTCAGTTTGGCAAGATTTGCACTGAATATTGAATGAAACAGCTTTCTCTAATAGAGAGAAAAGCTTTTGAGCAGATTTGGGCTTGATTTCACTTCATTTGAACAGAAACACTATTTCAACATTACTGGACTCAGAAAGCTGTAAACTGACAATCTTGATCATTGCAGTCCTAACATTAGTTTTTGTGTATATAACTTCTAACACATTAAAAACTGTCTTACAGCATTGCAGAAAACATTTTATTTCATAAGACATAAGCAAGTTTCAGTTTGGCAAGATTTGCACTGAATACTGAATGAAACAGCTTTCTCTAATAGAGAGAAAAGCTTTTGAGCAGATTTGGGCTTGATTTCACTTCATTTGAACAGAAACACTATTTCAGCATTACTGGACTCAGAAAGCTGTAAACTGACAATCTTGATCATTGAAGTCCTAACATAAGTTTTTGTGCATATAACTTCTAACACATTAAAAACTGTCTTACAGCATTGCAGAAAACATTGTACTTCATAAG
The DNA here is from genome assembly GCF_023724105.1 of Carassius gibelio. Lineage (NCBI taxonomy): Eukaryota > Metazoa > Chordata > Actinopteri > Cypriniformes > Cyprinidae > Carassius > Carassius gibelio. The sequence continues at coordinate 25,400,056 of NC_068392.1, forward strand.
GCATAAGCTTGTTTCAGTTTGGCAAGATTTGCACTGAATACTGAATGAAACAGCTTTATCTAATAGAGAGAAAAGCTTTTGAGCAGATTTGGGCTTGATTTCACTTAATTTCAACAGAAACACTATTTCAGCATTACTGGACTCAGAAAGCTGTAAACTGACAATCTTGATCATTGAAGTCCTAACATAAGTTTTTGTGCATATAACTTCTAACACATTAAAAACTGTCTTACAGCATTGCAGAAAACATTGTACTTCATAAGGCATAAGCTTGTTTCAGTTTGGCAAGATTTGCACTGAATATTGAATGAAACAGCTTTCTCTAATAGAGAGAAAAGCTTTTGAGCAGATTTGGGCTTGATTTCACTTCATTTCAACAGAAACACTATTTCAGCATTACTGGACTCAGAAAGCTGTAAACTGACAATCTTGATCATTGAAGTCCTAACATAAGTTTTTGTGCATATAACTTCTAACACATTAAAAACTGTCTTACAGCATTGCAGAAAACATTGTACTTCATAAGACATAAGCATGTTTCAGTTTGGCAAGATTTCCACTGAATACTGAATGAAACAGCTTTCTCTAATAGAGAGAAAAGCTTTTGAGCAGATTTGGGCTTGATTTCACTTCATTTGAACAGAAACACTATTTCAGCATTACTGGACTCAGAAAGCTGTAAACTGACAATCTTGATCATTGAAGTCCTAACATAAGTTTTTGTGTATATAACTTCTAACACATTAAAAACTGTCTTACAGCATTGCAGAAATCATTGTATTTCATATGGCATAAGCATCTATCAGTTTGGCAAGATTTGCACTGAATACTGAATGAAACCGCATTCTCTATTAGAGAGACAAGCTTTTGAGCAGATTTGGGCTTGATTTCACTTCATTTGAACAGAAACACTATTTCAACATTACTGGACTCAGAAAGCTGTAAACTGACAATCTTGATCATTGCAGTCCTAACATTAGTTTTTGTGTATATAACTTCTAACACATTAAAAACTGTCTTACAGCATTGCAGAAAACATTTTATTTCATAAGACATGAGCAAGTTTCAGTTTGGCAAGATTTGCACTGAATACTGAATGAAACAGCTTTCTCTAATAGAGAGAAAAGCTTTTGAGCAGATTTGGGCTTGATTTCACTTCATTTGAACAGAAACACTATTTCAGCATTACTGGACTCAGAAAGCTGTAAACTGACAATCTTGATCATTGAAGTCCTAACATAAGTTTTTGCGCATATAACTTCTAACACATTAAAAACTGTCTTACAGCATTGCAGAAAACATTGTACTTCATAAGGCATAAGCTTGTTTCAGTTTGGCAAGATTTGCACTGAATACTGAATGAAACAGCTTTATCTAATAGAGAGAAAAGCTTTTGAGCAGATTTGGGCTTGATTTCACTTCATTTCAACAGAAACACTATTTCAGCATTACTGGACTCAGAAAGCTGTAAACTGACAATCTTGATCATTGAAGTCCTAACATAAGTTTTTGTGCATATAACTTCTAACACATTAAAAACTGTCTTACAGCATTGCAGAAAACATTGTACTTCATAAGGCATAAGCTTGTTTCAGTTTGGCAAGATTTGCACTGAATATTGAATGAAACAGCTTTCTCTAATAGAGAGAAAAGCTTTTGAGCAGATTTGGGCTTGATTTCACTTCATTTGAACAGAAACACTATTTCAGCATTACTGGACTCAGAAAGCTGTAAACTGACAATCTTGATCATTGCAGTCCTAACATAAGTTTTTGTGCATATAACTTCTAACACATTAAAAACTGTCTTACAGCATTGCAGAAAACATTGTACTTCATAAGGCATAAGCTTGTTTCAGTTTGGCAAGATTTGCACTGAATACTGAATGAAACAGCTTTATCTAATAGAGAGAAAAGCTTTTGAGCAGATTTGGGCTTGATTTCACTTCATTTCAACAGAAACACTATTTCAGCATTACTGGACTCAGAAAGCTGTAAACTGACAATCTTGATCATTGAAGTCCTAAAATAAGTTTTTGTGCATATAACTTCTAACACATTAAAAACTGTCTTACAGCATTGCAGAAAACATTGTACTTCATAAGACATAAGCTTGTTTCAGTTTGGCAAGATTTGCACTGAATACTGAATGAAACAGCTTTATCTAATAGAGAGAAAAGCTTTTGAGCAGATTTGGGCTTGATTTCACTTCATTTCAACAGAAACACTATTTCAGCATTACTGGACTCAGAAAGCTGTAAACTGACAATCTTGATCATTGAAGTCCTAACATAAGTTTTTGTGCATATAACTTCTAACACATTAAAAACTGTCTTACAGCATTGCAGAAAACATTGTACTTCATAAGACATAAGCATGTTTCAGTTTGGCAAGATTTGCACTGAATACTGAATGAAACAGCTTTCTCTAATAGAGAGAAAAGCTTTTGAGCAGATTTGGGCTTGATTTCACTTCATTTGAACAGAAACACTATTTCAGCATTACTGGACTCAGAAAGCTGTAAACTGACAATCTTGATCATTGAAGTCCTAACATAAGTTTTTGTGTATATAACTTCTAACACATTAAAAACTGTCTTACAGCATTGCAGAAATCATTGTATTTCATATGGCATAAGCATCTATCAGTTTGGCAAGATTTGCACTGAATACTGAATGAAACCGCATTCTCTATTAGAGAGAAAAGCTTTTGAGCAGATTTGGGCTTGATTTCACTTCATTTGAACAGAAACACTATTTCAGCATTACTGGACTCAGAAAGCTGTAAACTGACAATCTTGATCATTGAAGTCCTAACATAAGTTTTTGTGCATATAACTTCTAACACATTAAAAACTGTTTTACAGCATTGCAGAAAACATTTTATTTCATAAGACATAAGCAAGTTTCAGTTTGGCAAGATTTGCACTGAATACTGAATGAAACAGCTTTCTCTAATAGAGAGAAAAGCTTTTGAGCAGATTTGGGCTTGATTTCACTTCATTTCAACAGAAACACTATTTCAGCATTACTGGACTCAGAAAGCTGTAAACTGACAATCTTGATCATTGAAGTCCTAACATAAGTTTTTGTGCATATAACTTCTAACACATTAAAAACTGTCTTACAGCATTGCAGAAAACATTGTACTTCATAAGACATAAGCATGTTTCAGTTTGGCAAGATTTGCACTGAATACTGAATGAAACAGCTTTCTCTAATAGAGAGAAAAGCTTTTGAGCAGATTTGGGCTTGATTTCACTTCATTTGAACAGAAACACTATTTCAGCATTACTGGACTCAGAAAGCTGTAAACTGACAATCTTGATCATTGCAGTCCTAACATTAGTTTTTGTGTATATAACTTCTAACACATTAAAAACTGTCTTACAGCATTGCAGAAAACATTTTATTTCATAAGACATAAGCAAGTTTCAGTTTGGCAAGATTTGCACTGAATACTGAATGAAACAGCTTTCTCTAATAGAGAGAAAAGCTTTTGAGCAGATTTGGGCTTGATTTCACTTCATTTGAACAGAAACACTATTTCAGCATTACTGGACTCAGAAAGCTGTAAACTGACAATCTTGATCTTTGAAGTCCTAACATAAGTTTTTGTGTATATAACTTCTAACACATTAAAAACTGTCTTACAGCATTGCAGAAAACATTGTACTTCATAAGGCATAAGCTTGTTTCAGTTTGGCAAGATTTGCACTGAATATTGAATGAAACAGCTTTCTCTAATAGAGAGAAAAGCTTTTGAGCAGATTTGGGCTTGATTTCACTTAATTTGAACAGAAACACTATTTCAGCATTACTGGACTCAGAAAGCTGTAAACTGACAATCTTGATCATTGCAGTCCTAACATAAGTTTTTGTGCATATAACTTCTAACACATTAAAAACTGTCTTACAGCATTGCAGAAAACATTGTACTTCATAAGGCATGAGCTTGTTTCAGTTTGGCAAGATTTGCACTGAATATTGAATGAAACAGCTTTCTCTAATAGAGAGAAAAGCTTTTGAGCAGATTTGGGCTTGATTTCACTTCATTTGAACAGAAACACTATTTCAACATTACTGGACTCAGAAAGCTGTAAACTGACAATCTTGATAATTGCAGTCCTAACATAAGTTTTTGTGCATATAACTTCTAACACATTAAAAACTGTCTTACAGCATTGCAGAAAACATTGTACTTCATAAGGCATAAGCTTGTTTCAGTTTGGCAAGATTTGCACTGAATATTGAATGAAACAGCTTTCTCTAATAGAGAGAAAAGCTTTTGAGCAGATTTGGGCTTGATTTCACTTCATTTGAACAGAAACACTATTTCAACATTACTGGACTCAGAAAGCTGTAAACTGACAATCTTGATCATTGCAGTCCTAACATTAGTTTTTGTGCATATAACTTCTAACACATTAAAAACTGTCTTACAGCATTGCAGAAAACATTGTACTTCATAAGGCATAAGCTTGTTTCAGTTTGGCAAGATTTGCACTGAATATTGAATGAAACAGCTTTCTCTAATAGAGAGAAAAGCTTTTGAGCAGATTTGGGCTTGATTTCACTTCATTTGAACAGAAACACTATTTCAACATTACTGGACTCAGAAAGCTGTAAACTGACAATCTTGATCATTGCAGTCCTAACATTAGTTTTTGTGTATATAACTTCTAACACATTAAAAACTGTCTTACAGCATTGCAGAAAACATTTTATTTCATAAGACATAAGCAAGTTTCAGTTTGGCAAGATTTGCACTGAATACTGAATGAAACAGCTTTCTCTAATAGAGAGAAAAGCTTTTGAGCAGATTTGGGCTTGATTTCACTTCATTTGAACAGAAACACTATTTCAGCATTACTGGACTCAGAAAGCTGTAAACTGACAATCTTGATCATTGAAGTCCTAACATAAGTTTTTGTGCATATAACTTCTAACACATTAAAAACTGTCTTACAGCATTGCAGAAAACATTGTACTTCATAAGGCATAAGCTTGTTTCAGTTTGGCAAGATTTGCACTGAATACTGAATGAAACAGCTTTATCTAATAGAGAGAAAAGCTTTTGAGCAGATTTGGGCTTGATTTCACTTAATTTCAACAGAAACACTATTTCAGCATTACTGGACTCAGAAAGCTGTAAACTGACAATCTTGATCATTGAAGTCCTAACATAAGTTTTTGTGCATATAACTTCTAACACATTAAAAACTGTCTTACAGCATTGCAGAAAACATTGTACTTCATAAGGCATAAGCTTGTTTCAGTTTGGCAAGATTTGCACTGAATATTGAATGAAACAGCTTTCTCTAATAGAGAGAAAAGCTTTTGAGCAGATTTGGGCTTGATTTCACTTCATTTCAACAGAAACACTATTTCAGCATTACTGGACTCAGAAAGCTGTAAACTGACAATCTTGATCATTGAAGTCCTAACATAAGTTTTTGTGCATATAACTTCTAACACATTAAAAACTGTCTTACAGCATTGCAGAAAACATTGTACTTCATAAGACATAAGCATGTTTCAGTTTGGCAAGATTTCCACTGAATACTGAATGAAACAGCTTTCTCTAATAGAGAGAAAAGCTTTTGAGCAGATTTGGGCTTGATTTCACTTCATTTGAACAGAAACACTATTTCAGCATTACTGGACTCAGAAAGCTGTAAACTGACAATCTTGATCATTGAAGTCCTAACATAAGTTTTTGTGTATATAACTTCTAACACATTAAAAACTGTCTTACAGCATTGCAGAAATCATTGTATTTCATATGGCATAAGCATCTATCAGTTTGGCAAGATTTGCACTGAATACTGAATGAAACCGCATTCTCTATTAGAGAGACAAGCTTTTGAGCAGATTTGGGCTTGATTTCACTTCATTTGAACAGAAACACTATTTCAACATTACTGGACTCAGAAAGCTGTAAACTGACAATCTTGATCATTGCAGTCCTAACATTAGTTTTTGTGTATATAACTTCTAACACATTAAAAACTGTCTTACAGCATTGCAGAAAACATTTTATTTCATAAGACATGAGCAAGTTTCAGTTTGGCAAGATTTGCACTGAATACTGAATGAAACAGCTTTCTCTAATAGAGAGAAAAGCTTTTGAGCAGATTTGGGCTTGATTTCACTTCATTTGAACAGAAACACTATTTCAGCATTACTGGACTCAGAAAGCTGTAAACTGACAATCTTGATCATTGAAGTCCTAACATAAGTTTTTGCGCATATAACTTCTAACACATTAAAAACTGTCTTACAGCATTGCAGAAAACATTGTACTTCATAAGGCATAAGCTTGTTTCAGTTTGGCAAGATTTGCACTGAATACTGAATGAAACAGCTTTATCTAATAGAGAGAAAAGCTTTTGAGCAGATTTGGGCTTGATTTCACTTCATTTCAACAGAAACACTATTTCAGCATTACTGGACTCAGAAAGCTGTAAACTGACAATCTTGATCATTGAAGTCCTAACATAAGTTTTTGTGCATATAACTTCTAACACATTAAAAACTGTCTTACAGCATTGCAGAAAACATTGTACTTCATAAGGCATAAGCTTGTTTCAGTTTGGCAAGATTTGCACTGAATATTGAATGAAACAGCTTTCTCTAATAGAGAGAAAAGCTTTTGAGCAGATTTGGGCTTGATTTCACTTCATTTGAACAGAAACACTATTTCAGCATTACTGGACTCAGAAAGCTGTAAACTGACAATCTTGATCATTGCAGTCCTAACATAAGTTTTTGTGCATATAACTTCTAACACATTAAAAACTGTCTTACAGCATTGCAGAAAACATTGTACTTCATAAGGCATAAGCTTGTTTCAGTTTGGCAAGATTTGCACTGAATACTGAATGAAACAGCTTTATCTAATAGAGAGAAAAGCTTTTGAGCAGATTTGGGCTTGATTTCACTTCATTTCAACAGAAACACTATTTCAGCATTACTGGACTCAGAAAGCTGTAAACTGACAATCTTGATCATTGAAGTCCTAAAATAAGTTTTTGTGCATATAACTTCTAACACATTAAAAACTGTCTTACAGCATTGCAGAAAACATTGTACTTCATAAGACATAAGCTTGTTTCAGTTTGGCAAGATTTGCACTGAATACTGAATGAAACAGCTTTATCTAATAGAGAGAAAAGCTTTTGAGCAGATTTGGGCTTGATTTCACTTCATTTCAACAGAAACACTATTTCAGCATTACTGGACTCAGAAAGCTGTAAACTGACAATCTTGATCATTGAAGTCCTAACATAAGTTTTTGTGCATATAACTTCTAACACATTAAAAACTGTCTTACAGCATTGCAGAAAACATTGTACTTCATAAGACATAAGCATGTTTCAGTTTGGCAAGATTTGCACTGAATACTGAATGAAACAGCTTTCTCTAATAGAGAGAAAAGCTTTTGAGCAGATTTGGGCTTGATTTCACTTCATTTGAACAGAAACACTATTTCAGCATTACTGGACTCAGAAAGCTGTAAACTGACAATCTTGATCATTGAAGTCCTAACATAAGTTTTTGTGTATATAACTTCTAACACATTAAAAACTGTCTTACAGCATTGCAGAAATCATTGTATTTCATATGGCATAAGCATCTATCAGTTTGGCAAGATTTGCACTGAATACTGAATGAAACCGCATTCTCTATTAGAGAGAAAAGCTTTTGAGCAGATTTGGGCTTGATTTCACTTCATTTGAACAGAAACACTATTTCAGCATTACTGGACTCAGAAAGCTGTAAACTGACAATCTTGATCATTGAAGTCCTAACATAAGTTTTTGTGCATATAACTTCTAACACATTAAAAACTGTTTTACAGCATTGCAGAAAACATTTTATTTCATAAGACATAAGCAAGTTTCAGTTTGGCAAGATTTGCACTGAATACTGAATGAAACAGCTTTCTCTAATAGAGAGAAAAGCTTTTGAGCAGATTTGGGCTTGATTTCACTTCATTTCAACAGAAACACTATTTCAGCATTACTGGACTCAGAAAGCTGTAAACTGACAATCTTGATCATTGAAGTCCTAACATAAGTTTTTGTGCATATAACTTCTAACACATTAAAAACTGTCTTACAGCATTGCAGAAAACATTGTACTTCATAAGACATAAGCATGTTTCAGTTTGGCAAGATTTGCACTGAATACTGAATGAAACAGCTTTCTCTAATAGAGAGAAAAGCTTTTGAGCAGATTTGGGCTTGATTTCACTTCATTTGAACAGAAACACTATTTCAGCATTACTGGACTCAGAAAGCTGTAAACTGACAATCTTGATCATTGCAGTCCTAACATTAGTTTTTGTGTATATAACTTCTAACACATTAAAAACTGTCTTACAGCATTGCAGAAAACATTTTATTTCATAAGACATAAGCAAGTTTCAGTTTGGCAAGATTTGCACTGAATACTGAATGAAACAGCTTTCTCTAATAGAGAGAAAAGCTTTTGAGCAGATTTGGGCTTGATTTCACTTCATTTGAACAGAAACACTATTTCAGCATTACTGGACTCAGAAAGCTGTAAACTGACAATCTTGATCATTGAAGTCCTAACATAAGTTTTTGTGCATATAACTTCTAACACATTAGAAACTGTCTTACAGCATTGCAGAAAACATTGTACTTCATAAGGCATAAGCTTGTTTCAGTTTGGCAAGATTTGCACTGAATACTGAATGAAACAGCTTTATCTAATAGAGAGAAAAGCTTTTGAGCAGATTTGGGCTTGATTTCACTTAATTTCAACAGAAACACTATTTCAGCATTACTGGACTCAGAAAGCTGTAAACTGACAATCTTGATCATTGAAGTCCTAACATAAGTTTTTGTGCATATAACTTCTAACACATTAAAAACTGTCTTACAGCATTGCAGAAAACATTGTACTTCATAAGGCATAAGCTTGTTTCAGTTTGGCAAGATTTGCACTGAATATTGAATGAAACAGCTTTCTCTAATAGAGAGAAAAGCTTTTGAGCAGATTTGGGCTTGATTTCACTTCATTTCAACAGAAACACTATTTCAGCATTACTGGACACAGAAAGCTGTAAACTGACAATCTTGATCATTGAAGTCCTAACATAAGTTTTTGTGCATATAACTTCTAACACATTAAAAACTGTCTTACAGCATTGCAGAAAACATTGTACTTCATAAGGCATAAGCTTGTTTCAGTTTGGCAAGATTTGCACTGAATATTGAATGAAACAGCTTTCTCTAATAGAGAGAAAAGCTTTTGAGCAGATTTGGGCTTGATTTCACTTCATTTCAACAGAAACACTATTTCAGCATTACTGGACTCAGAAAGCTGTAAACTGACAATCTTGATCATTGAAGTCCTAACATAAGTTTTTGTGCATATAACTTCTAACACATTAAAAACTGTCTTACAGCATTGCAGAAAACATTGTACTTCATAAGACATAAGCATGTTTCAGTTTGGCAAGATTTCCACTGAATACTGAATGAAACAGCTTTCTCTAATAGAGAGAAAAGCTTTTGAGCAGATTTGGGCTTGATTTCACTTCATTTGAACAGAAACACTATTTCAGCATTACTGGACTCAGAAAGCTGTAAACTGACAATCTTGATCATTGAAGTCCTAACATAAGTTTTTGTGCATATAACTTCTAACACATTAAAAACTGTTTTACAGCATTGCAGAAAACATTTTATTTCATAAGACATAAGCAAGTTTCAGTTTGGCAAGATTTGCACTGAATACTGAATGAAACAGCTTTCTCTAATAGAGAGAAAAGCTTTTGAGCAGATTTGGGCTTGATTTCACTTCATTTCAACAGAAACACTATTTCAGCATTACTGGACTCAGAAAGCTGTAAACTGACAATCTTGATCATTGAAGTCCTAACATAAGTTTTTGTGCATATAACTTCTAACACATTAAAAACTGTCTTACAGCATTGCAGAAAACATTGTACTTCATAAGACATAAGCATGTTTCAGTTTGGCAAGATTTGCACTGAATACTGAATGAAACAGCTTTCTCTAATAGAGAGAAAAGCTTTTGAGCAGATTTGGGCTTGATTTCACTTCATTTGAACAGAAACACTATTTCAGCATTACTGGACTCAGAAAGCTGTAAACTGACAATCTTGATCATTGCAGTCCTAACATTAGTTTTTGTGTATATAACTTCTAACACATTAGAAACTGTCTTACAGCATTGCAGAAAACATTGTACTTCATAAGGCATAAGCTTGTTTCAGTTTGGCAAGATTTGCACTGAATACTGAATGAAACAGCTTTATCTAATAGAGAGAAAAGCTTTTGAGCAGATTTGGGCTTGATTTCACTTAATTTCAACAGAAACACTATTTCAGCATTACTGGACTCAGAAAGCTGTAAACTGACAATCTTGATCATTGAAGTCCTAACATAAGTTTTTGTGCATATAACTTCTAACACATTAAAAACTGTCTTACAGCATTGCAGAAAACATTGTACTTCATAAGGCATAAGCTTGTTTCAGTTTGGCAAGATTTGCACTGAATATTGAATGAAACAGCTTTCTCTAATAGAGAGAAAAGCTTTTGAGCAGATTTGGGCTTGATTTCACTTCATTTCAACAGAAACACTATTTCAGCATTACTGGACACAGAAAGCTGTAAACTGACAATCTTGATCATTGAAGTCCTAACATAAGTTTTTGTGCATATAACTTCTAACACATTAAAAACTGTCTTACAGCATTGCAGAAAACATTGTACTTCATAAGGCATAAGCTTGTTTCAGTTTGGCAAGATTTGCACTGAATATTGAATGAAACAGCTTTCTCTAATAGAGAGAAAAGCTTTTGAGCAGATTTGGGCTTGATTTCACTTCATTTCAACAGAAACACTATTTCAGCATTACTGGACACAGAAAGCTGTAAACTGACAATCTTGATCATTGAAGTCCTAACATAAGTTTTTGTGCATATAACTTCTAACACATTAAAAACTGTCTTACAGCATTGCAGAAAACATTGTACTTCATAAGGCATAAGCTTGTTTCAGTTTGGCAAGATTTGCACTGAATATTGAATGAAACAGCTTTCTCTAATAGAGAGAAAAGCTTTTGAGCAGATTTGGGCTTGATTTCACTTCATTTCAACAGAAACACTATTTCAGCATTACTGGACTCAGAAAGCTGTAAACTGACAATCTTGATCATTGAAGTCCTAACATAAGTTTTTGTGCATATAACTTCTAACACATTAAAAACTGTCTTACAGCATTGCAGAAAACATTGTACTTCATAAGACATAAGCATGTTTCAGTTTGGCAAGATTTCCACTGAATACTGAATGAAACAGCTTTCTCTAATAGAGAGAAAAGCTTTTGAGCAGATTTGGGCTTGATTTCACTTCATTTGAACAGAAACACTATTTCAGCATTACTGGACTCAGAAAGCTGTAAACTGACAATCTTGATCATTGAAGTCCTAACATAAGTTTTTGTGCATATAACTTCTAACACATTAAAAACTGTTTTACAGCATTGCAGAAAACATTTTATTTCATAAGACATAAGCAAGTTTCAGTTTGGCAAGATTTGCACTGAATACTGAATGAAACAGCTTTCTCTAATAGAGAGAAAAGCTTTTGAGCAGATTTGGGCTTGATTTCACTTCATTTCAACAGAAACACTATTTCAGCATTACTGGACTCAGAAAGCTGTAAACTGACAATCTTGATCATTGAAGTCCTAACATAAGTTTTTGTGCATATAACTTCTAACACATTAAAAACTGTCTTACAGCATTGCAGAAAACATTGTACTTCATAAGACATAAGCATGTTTCAGTTTGGCAAGATTTGCACTGAATACTGAATGAAACAGCTTTCTCTAATAGAGAGAAAAGCTTTTGAGCAGATTTGGGCTTGATTTCACTTCATTTGAACAGAAACACTATTTCAGCATTACTGGACTCAGAAAGCTGTAAACTGACAATCTTGATCATTGCAGTCCTAACATTAGTTTTTGTGTATATAACTTCTAACACATTAGAAACTGTCTTACAGCATTGCAGAAAACATTGTACTTCATAAGGCATAAGCTTGTTTCAGTTTGGCAAGATTTGCACTGAATACTGAATGAAACAGCTTTATCTAATAGAGAGAAAAGCTTTTGAGCAGATTTGGGCTTGATTTCACTTAATTTCAACAGAAACACTATTTCAGCATTACTGGACTCAGAAAGCTGTAAACTGACAATCTTGATCATTGAAGTCCTAACATAAGTTTTTGTGCATATAACTTCTAACACATTAAAAACTGTCTTACAGCATTGCAGAAAACATTGTACTTCATAAGGCATAAGCTTGTTTCAGTTTGGCAAGATTTGCACTGAATATTGAATGAAACAGCTTTCTCTAATAGAGAGAAAAGCTTTTGAGCAGATTTGGGCTTGATTTCACTTCATTTCAACAGAAACACTATTTCAGCATTACTGGACACAGAAAGCTGTAAACTGACAATCTTGATCATTGAAGTCCTAACATAAGTTTTTGTGCATATAACTTCTAACACATTAAAAACTGTCTTACAGCATTGCAGAAAACATTGTACTTCATAAGGCATAAGCTTGTTTCAGTTTGGCAAGATTTGCACTGAATATTGAATGAAACAGCTTTCTCTAATAGAGAGAAAAGCTTTTGAGCAGATTTGGGCTTGATTTCACTTCATTTCAACAGAAACACTATTTCAGCATTACTGGACTCAGAAAGCTGTAAACTGACAATCTTGATCATTGAAGTCCTAACATAAGTTTTTGTGCATATAACTTCTAACACATTAAAAACTGTCTTACAGCATTGCAGAAAACATTGTACTTCATAAGACATAAGCATGTTTCAGTTTGGCAAGATTTCCACTGAATACTGAATGAAACAGCTTTCTCTAATAGAGAGAAAAGCTTTTGAGCAGATTTGGGCTTGATTTCACTTCATTTGAACAGAAACACTATTTCAGCATTACTGGACTCAGAAAGCTGTAAACTGACAATCTTGATCATTGAAGTCCTAACATAAGTTTTTGTGTATATAACTTCTAACACATTAAAAACTGTCTTACAGCATTGCAGAAATCATTGTATTTCATATGGCATAAGCATCTATCAGTTTGGCAAGATTTGCACTGAATACTGAATGAAACCGCATTCTCTATTAGAGAGACAAGCTTTTGAGCAGATTTGGGCTTGATTTCACTTCATTTGAACAGAAACACTATTTCAACATTACTGGACTCAGAAAGCTGTAAACTGACAATCTTGATCATTGCAGTCCTAACATTAGTTTTTGTGTATATAACTTCTAACACATTAAAAACTGTCTTACAGCATTGCAGAAAACATTTTATTTCATAAGACATGAGCAAGTTTCAGTTTGGCAAGATTTGCACTGAATACTGAATGAAACAGCTTTCTCTAATAGAGAGAAAAGCTTTTGAGCAGATTTGGGCTTGATTTCACTTCATTTGAACAGAAACACTATTTCAGCATTACTGGACTCAGAAAGCTGTAAACTGACAATCTTGATCATTGAAGTCCTAACATAAGTTTTTGCGCATATAACTTCTAACACATTAAAAACTGTCTTACAGCATTGCAGAAAACATTGTACTTCATAAGGCATAAGCTTGTTTCAGTTTGGCAAGATTTGCACTGAATACTGAATGAAACAGCTTTATCTAATAGAGAGAAAAGCTTTTGAGCAGATTTGGGCTTGATTTCACTTCATTTCAACAGAAACACTATTTCAGCATTACTGGACTCAGAAAGCTGTAAACTGACAATCTTGATCATTGAAGTCCTAACATAAGTTTTTGTGCATATAACTTCTAACACATTAAAAACTGTCTTACAGCATTGCAGAAAACATTGTACTTCATAAGGCATAAGCTTGTTTCAGTTTGGCAAGATTTGCACTGAATATTGAATGAAACAGCTTTCTCTAATAGAGAGAAAAGCTTTTGAGCAGATTTGGGCTTGATTTCACTTCATTTGAACAGAAACACTATTTCAGCATTACTGGACTCAGAAAGCTGTAAACTGACAATCTTGATCATTGCAGTCCTAACATAAGTTTTTGTGCATATAACTTCTAACACATTAAAAACTGTCTTACAGCATTGCAGAAAACATTGTACTTCATAAGGCATAAGCTTGTTTCAGTTTGGCAAGATTTGCACTGAATACTGAATGAAACAGCTTTATCTAATAGAGAGAAAAGCTTTTGAGCAGATTTGGGCTTGATTTCACTTCATTTCAACAGAAACACTATTTCAGCATTACTGGACTCAGAAAGCTGTAAACTGACAATCTTGATCATTGAAGTCCTAAAATAAGTTTTTGTGCATATAACTTCTAACACATTAAAAACTGTCTTACAGCATTGCAGAAAACATTGTACTTCATAAGACATAAGCTTGTTTCAGTTTGGCAAGATTTGCACTGAATACTGAATGAAACAGCTTTATCTAATAGAGAGAAAAGCTTTTGAGCAGATTTGGGCTTGATTTCACTTCATTTCAACAGAAACACTATTTCAGCATTACTGGACTCAGAAAGCTGTAAACTGACAATCTTGATCATTGAAGTCCTAACATAAGTTTTTGTGCATATAACTTCTAACACATTAAAAACTGTCTTACAGCATTGCAGAAAACATTGTACTTCATAAGACATAAGCATGTTTCAGTTTGGCAAGATTTGCACTGAATACTGAATGAAACAGCTTTCTCTAATAGAGAGAAAAGCTTTTGAGCAGATTTGGGCTTGATTTCACTTCATTTGAACAGAAACACTATTTCAGCATTACTGGACTCAGAAAGCTGTAAACTGACAATCTTGATCATTGAAGTCCTAACATAAGTTTTTGTGTATATAACTTCTAACACATTAAAAACTGTCTTACAGCATTGCAGAAATCATTGTATTTCATATGGCATAAGCATCTATCAGTTTGGCAAGATTTGCACTGAATACTGAATGAAACCGCATTCTCTATTAGAGAGAAAAGCTTTTGAGCAGATTTGGGCTTGATTTCACTTCATTTGAACAGAAACACTATTTCAGCATTACTGGACTCAGAAAGCTGTAAACTGACAATCTTGATCATTGAAGTCCTAACATAAGTTTTTGTGCATATAACTTCTAACACATTAAAAACTGTTTTACAGCATTGCAGAAAACATTTTATTTCATAAGACATAAGCAAGTTTCAGTTTGGCAAGATTTGCACTGAATACTGAATGAAACAGCTTTCTCTAATAGAGAGAAAAGCTTTTGAGCAGATTTGGGCTTGATTTCACTTCATTTCAACAGAAACACTATTTCAGCATTACTGGACTCAGAAAGCTGTAAACTGACAATCTTGATCATTGAAGTCCTAACATAAGTTTTTGTGCATATAACTTCTAACACATTAAAAACTGTCTTACAGCATTGCAGAAAACATTGTACTTCATAAGACATAAGCATGTTTCAGTTTGGCAAGATTTGCACTGAATACTGAATGAAACAGCTTTCTCTAATAGAGAGAAAAGCTTTTGAGCAGATTTGGGCTTGATTTCACTTCATTTGAACAGAAACACTATTTCAGCATTACTGGACTCAGAAAGCTGTAAACTGACAATCTTGATCATTGCAGTCCTAACATTAGTTTTTGTGTATATAACTTCTAACACATTAAAAACTGTCTTACAGCATTGCAGAAAACATTTTATTTCATAAGACATAAGCAAGTTTCAGTTTGGCAAGATTTGCACTGAATACTGAATGAAACAGCTTTCTCTAATAGAGAGAAAAGCTTTTGAGCAGATTTGGGCTTGATTTCACTTCATTTGAACAGAAACACTATTTCAGCATTACTGGACTCAGAAAGCTGTAAACTGACAATCTTGATCATTGAAGTCCTAACATAAGTTTTTGTGCATATAACTTCTAACACATTAGAAACTGTCTTACAGCATTGCAGAAAACATTGTACTTCATAAGGCATAAGCTTGTTTCAGTTTGGCAAGATTTGCACTGAATACTGAATGAAACAGCTTTATCTAATAGAGAGAAAAGCTTTTGAGCAGATTTGGGCTTGATTTCACTTAATTTCAACAGAAACACTATTTCAGCATTACTGGACTCAGAAAGCTGTAAACTGACAATCTTGATCATTGAAGTCCTAACATAAGTTTTTGTGCATATAACTTCTAACACATTAAAAACTGTCTTACAGCATTGCAGAAAACATTGTACTTCATAAGGCATAAGCTTGTTTCAGTTTGGCAAGATTTGCACTGAATATTGAATGAAACAGCTTTCTCTAATAGAGAGAAAAGCTTTTGAGCAGATTTGGGCTTGATTTCACTTCATTTGAACAGAAACACTATTTCAGCATTACTGGACTCAGAAAGCTGTAAACTGACAATCTTGATCATTGCAGTCCTAACATAAGTTTTTGTGCATATAACTTCTAACACATTAAAAACTGTCTTACAGCATTGCAGAAAACATTGTACTTCATAAGGCATAAGCTTGTTTCAGTTTGGCAAGATTTGCACTGAATACTGAATGAAACAGCTTTATCTAATAGAGAGAAAAGCTTTTGAGCAGATTTGGGCTTGATTTCACTTCATTTCAACAGAAACACTATTTCAGCATTACTGGACTCAGAAAGCTGTAAACTGACAATCTTGATCATTGAAGTCCTAAAATAAGTTTTTGTGCATATAACTTCTAACACATTAAAAACTGTCTTACAGCATTGCAGAAAACATTGTACTTCATAAGACATAAGCTTGTTTCAGTTTGGCAAGATTTGCACTGAATACTGAATGAAACAGCTTTATCTAATAGAGAGAAAAGCTTTTGAGCAGATTTGGGCTTGATTTCACTTCATTTCAACAGAAACACTATTTCAGCATTACTGGACTCAGAAAGCTGTAAACTGACAATCTTGATCATTGAAGTCCTAACATAAGTTTTTGTGCATATAACTTCTAACACATTAAAAACTGTCTTACAGCATTGCAGAAAACATTGTACTTCATAAGACATAAGCATGTTTCAGTTTGGCAAGATTTGCACTGAATACTGAATGAAACAGCTTTCTCTAATAGAGAGAAAAGCTTTTGAGCAGATTTGGGCTTGATTTCACTTCATTTGAACAGAAACACTATTTCAGCATTACTGGACTCAGAAAGCTGTAAACTGACAATCTTGATCATTGAAGTCCTAACATAAGTTTTTGTGTATATAACTTCTAACACATTAAAAACTGTCTTACAGCATTGCAGAAATCATTGTATTTCATATGGCATAAGCATCTATCAGTTTGGCAAGATTTGCACTGAATACTGAATGAAACTGCATTCTCTATTAGAGAGAAAAGCTTTTGAGCAGATTTGGGCTTGATTTCACTTCATTTGAACAGAAACACTATTTCAGCATTACTGGACTCAGAAAGCTGTAAACTGACAATCTTGATCATTGAAGTCCTAACATAAGTTTTTGTGCATATAACTTCTAACACATTAAAAACTGTTTTACAGCATTGCAGAAAACATTTTATTTCATAAGACATAAGCAAGTTTCAGTTTGGCAAGATTTGCACTGAATACTGAATGAAACAGCTTTCTCTAATAGAGAGAAAAGCTTTTGAGCAGATTTGGGCTTGATTTCACTTCATTTCAACAGAAACACTATTTCAGCATTACTGGACTCAGAAAGCTGTAAACTGACAATCTTGATCATTGAAGTCCTAACATAAGTTTTTGTGCATATAACTTCTAACACATTAAAAACTGTCTTACAGCATTGCAGAAAACATTGTACTTCATAAGACATAAGCATGTTTCAGTTTGGCAAGATTTGCACTGAATACTGAATGAAACAGCTTTCTCTAATAGAGAGAAAAGCTTTTGAGCAGATTTGGGCTTGATTTCACTTCATTTGAACAGAAACACTATTTCAGCATTACTGGACTCAGAAAGCTGTAAACTGACAATCTTGATCATTGCAGTCCTAACATTAGTTTTTGTGTATATAACTTCTAACACATTAAAAACTGTCTTACAGCATTGCAGAAAACATTTTATTTCATAAGACATAAGCAAGTTTCAGTTTGGCAAGATTTGCACTGAATACTGAATGAAACAGCTTTCTCTAATAGAGAGAAAAGCTTTTGAGCAGATTTGGGCTTGATTTCACTTCATTTGAACAGAAACACTATTTCAGCATTACTGGACTCAGAAAGCTGTAAACTGACAATCTTGATCATTGAAGTCCTAACATAAGTTTTTGTGCATATAACTTCTAACACATTAGAAACTGTCTTACAGCATTGCAGAAAACATTGTACTTCATAAGGCATAAGCTTGTTTCAGTTTGGCAAGATTTGCACTGAATACTGAATGAAACAGCTTTATCTAATAGAGAGAAAAGCTTTTGAGCAGATTTGGGCTTGATTTCACTTAATTTCAACAGAAACACTATTTCAGCATTACTGGACTCAGAAAGCTGTAAACTGACAATCTTGATCATTGAAGTCCTAACATAAGTTTTTGTGCATATAACTTCTAACACATTAAAAACTGTCTTACAGCATTGCAGAAAACATTGTACTTCATAAGGCATAAGCTTGTTTCAGTTTGGCAAGATTTGCACTGAATATTGAATGAAACAGCTTTCTCTAATAGAGAGAAAAGCTTTTGAGCAGATTTGGGCTTGATTTCACTTCATTTCAACAGAAACACTATTTCAGCATTACTGGACACAGAAAGCTGTAAACTGACAATCTTGATCATTGAAGTCCTAACATAAGTTTTTGTGCATATAACTTCTAACACATTAAAAACTGTCTTACAGCATTGCAGAAAACATTGTACTTCATAAGGCATAAGCTTGTTTCAGTTTGGCAAGATTTGCACTGAATATTGAATGAAACAGCTTTCTCTAATAGAGAGAAAAGCTTTTGAGCAGATTTGGGCTTGATTTCACTTCATTTCAACAGAAACACTATTTCAGCATTACTGGACTCAGAAAGCTGTAAACTGACAATCTTGATCATTGAAGTCCTAACATAAGTTTTTGTGCATATAACTTCTAACACATTAAAAACTGTCTTACAGCATTGCAGAAAACATTGTACTTCATAAGACATAAGCATGTTTCAGTTTGGCAAGATTTCCACTGAATACTGAATGAAACAGCTTTCTCTAATAGAGAGAAAAGCTTTTGAGCAGATTTGGGCTTGATTTCACTTCATTTGAACAGAAACACTATTTCAGCATTACTGGACTCAGAAAGCTGTAAACTGACAATCTTGATCATTGAAGTCCTAACATAAGTTTTTGTGTATATAACTTCTAACACATTAAAAACTGTCTTACAGCATTGCAGAAATCATTGTATTTCATATGGCATAAGCATCTATCAGTTTGGCAAGATTTGCACTGAATACTGAATGAAACCGCATTCTCTATTAGAGAGACAAGCTTTTGAGCAGATTTGGGCTTGATTTCACTTCATTTGAACAGAAACACTATTTCAACATTACTGGACTCAGAAAGCTGTAAACTGACAATCTTGATCATTGCAGTCCTAACATTAGTTTTTGTGTATATAACTTCTAACACATTAAAAACTGTCTTACAGCATTGCAGAAAACATTTTATTTCATAAGACATGAGCAAGTTTCAGTTTGGCAAGATTTGCACTGAATACTGAATGAAACAGCTTTCTCTAATAGAGAGAAAAGCTTTTGAGCAGATTTGGGCTTGATTTCACTTCATTTGAACAGAAACACTATTTCAGCATTACTGGACTCAGAAAGCTGTAAACTGACAATCTTGATCATTGAAGTCCTAACATAAGTTTTTGCGCATATAACTTCTAACACATTAAAAACTGTCTTACAGCATTGCAGAAAACATTGTACTTCATAAGGCATAAGCTTGTTTCAGTTTGGCAAGATTTGCACTGAATACTGAATGAAACAGCTTTATCTAATAGAGAGAAAAGCTTTTGAGCAGATTTGGGCTTGATTTCACTTCATTTCAACAGAAACACTATTTCAGCATTACTGGACTCAGAAAGCTGTAAACTGACAATCTTGATCATTGAAGTCCTAACATAAGTTTTTGTGCATATAACTTCTAACACATTAAAAACTGTCTTACAGCATTGCAGAAAACATTGTACTTCATAAGGCATAAGCTTGTTTCAGTTTGGCAAGATTTGCACTGAATATTGAATGAAACAGCTTTCTCTAATAGAGAGAAAAGCTTTTGAGCAGATTTGGGCTTGATTTCACTTCATTTGAACAGAAACACTATTTCAGCATTACTGGACTCAGAAAGCTGTAAACTGACAATCTTGATCATTGCAGTCCTAACATAAGTTTTTGTGCATATAACTTCTAACACATTAAAAACTGTCTTACAGCATTGCAGAAAACATTGTACTTCATAAGGCATAAGCTTGTTTCAGTTTGGCAAGATTTGCACTGAATACTGAATGAAACAGCTTTATCTAATAGAGAGAAAAGCTTTTGAGCAGATTTGGGCTTGATTTCACTTCATTTCAACAGAAACACTATTTCAGCATTACTGGACTCAGAAAGCTGTAAACTGACAATCTTGATCATTGAAGTCCTAAAATAAGTTTTTGTGCATATAACTTCTAACACATTAAAAACTGTCTTACAAGCATTGCAGAAAACATTGTACTTCATAAGACATAAGCTTGTTTCAGTTTGGCAAGATTTGCACTGAATACTGAATGAAACAGCTTTATCTAATAGAGAGAAAAGCTTTTGAGCAGATTTGGGCTTGATTTCACTTCATTTCAACAGAAACACTATTTCAGCATTACTGGACTCAGAAAGCTGTAAACTGACAATCTTGATCATTGAAGTCCTAACATAAGTTTTTGTGCATATAACTTCTAACACATTAAAAACTGTCTTACAGCATTGCAGAAAACATTGTACTTCATAAGACATAAGCATGTTTCAGTTTGGCAAGATTTGCACTGAATACTGAATGAAACAGCTTTCTCTAATAGAGAGAAAAGCTTTTGAGCAGATTTGGGCTTGATTTCACTTCATTTGAACAGAAACACTATTTCAGCATTACTGGACTCAGAAAGCTGTAAACTGACAATCTTGATCATTGAAGTCCTAACATAAGTTTTTGTGTATATAACTTCTAACACATTAAAAACTGTCTTACAGCATTGCAGAAATCATTGTATTTCATATGGCATAAGCATCTATCAGTTTGGCAAGATTTGCACTGAATACTGAATGAAACCGCATTCTCTATTAGAGAGAAAAGCTTTTGAGCAGATTTGGGCTTGATTTCACTTCATTTGAACAGAAACACTATTTCAGCATTACTGGACTCAGAAAGCTGTAAACTGACAATCTTGATCATTGAAGTCCTAACATAAGTTTTTGTGCATATAACTTCTAACACATTAAAAACTGTTTTACAGCATTGCAGAAAACATTTTATTTCATAAGACATAAGCAAGTTTCAGTTTGGCAAGATTTGCACTGAATACTGAATGAAACAGCTTTCTCTAATAGAGAGAAAAGCTTTTGAGCAGATTTGGGCTTGATTTCACTTCATTTCAACAGAAACACTATTTCAGCATTACTGGACTCAGAAAGCTGTAAACTGACAATCTTGATCATTGAAGTCCTAACATAAGTTTTTGTGCATATAACTTCTAACACATTAAAAACTGTCTTACAGCATTGCAGAAAACATTGTACTTCATAAGACATAAGCATGTTTCAGTTTGGCAAGATTTGCACTGAATACTGAATGAAACAGCTTTCTCTAATAGAGAGAAAAGCTTTTGAGCAGATTTGGGCTTGATTTCACTTCATTTGAACAGAAACACTATTTCAGCATTACTGGACTCAGAAAGCTGTAAACTGACAATCTTGATCATTGCAGTCCTAACATTAGTTTTTGTGTATATAACTTCTAACACATTAAAAACTGTCTTACAGCATTGCAGAAAACATTTTATTTCATAAGACATAAGCAAGTTTCAGTTTGGCAAGATTTGCACTGAATACTGAATGAAACAGCTTTCTCTAATAGAGAGAAAAGCTTTTGAGCAGATTTGGGCTTGATTTCACTTCATTTGAACAGAAACACTATTTCAGCATTACTGGACTCAGAAAGCTGTAAACTGACAATCTTGATCATTGAAGTCCTAACATAAGTTTTTGTGCATATAACTTCTAACACATTAGAAACTGTCTTACAGCATTGCAGAAAACATTGTACTTCATAAGGCATAAGCTTGTTTCAGTTTGGCAAGATTTGCACTGAATACTGAATGAAACAGCTTTATCTAATAGAGAGAAAAGCTTTTGAGCAGATTTGGGCTTGATTTCACTTAATTTCAACAGAAACACTATTTCAGCATTACTGGACTCAGAAAGCTGTAAACTGACAATCTTGATCATTGAAGTCCTAACATAAGTTTTTGTGCATATAACTTCTAACACATTAAAAACTGTCTTACAGCATTGCAGAAAACATTGTACTTCATAAGGCATAAGCTTGTTTCAGTTTGGCAAGATTTGCACTGAATATTGAATGAAACAGCTTTCTCTAATAGAGAGAAAAGCTTTTGAGCAGATTTGGGCTTGATTTCACTTCATTTCAACAGAAACACTATTTCAGCATTACTGGACACAGAAAGCTGTAAACTGACAATCTTGATCATTGAAGTCCTAACATAAGTTTTTGTGCATATAACTTCTAACACATTAAAAACTGTCTTACAGCATTGCAGAAAACATTGTACTTCATAAGACATAAGCATGTTTCAGTTTGGCAAGATTTCCACTGAATACTGAATGAAACAGCTTTCTCTAATAGAGAGAAAAGCTTTTGAGCAGATTTGGGCTTGATTTCACTTCATTTGAACAGAAACACTATTTCAGCATTACTGGACTCAGAAAGCTGTAAACTGACAATCTTGATCATTGAAGTCCTAACATAAGTTTTTGTGTATATAACTTCTAACACATTAAAAACTGTCTTACAGCATTGCAGAAATCATTGTATTTCATATGGCATAAGCATCTATCAGTTTGGCAAGATTTGCACTGAATACTGAATGAAACCGCATTCTCTATTAGAGAGACAAGCTTTTGAGCAGATTTGGGCTTGATTTCACTTCATTTGAACAGAAACACTATTTCAACATTACTGGACTCAGAAAGCTGTAAACTGACAATCTTGATCATTGCAGTCCTAACATTAGTTTTTGTGTATATAACTTCTAACACATTAAAAACTGTCTTACAGCATTGCAGAAAACATTTTATTTCATAAGACATAAGCAAGTTTCAGTTTGGCAAGATTTGCACTGAATACTGAATGAAACAGCTTTCTCTAATAGAGAGAAAAGCTTTTGAGCAGATTTGGGCTTGATTTCACTTCATTTGAACAGAAACACTATTTCAGCATTACTGGACTCAGAAAGCTGTAAACTGACAATCTTGATCATTGAAGTCCTAACATAAGTTTTTGTGCATATAACTTCTAACACATTAAAAACTGTCTTACAGCATTGCAGAAAACATTGTACTTCATAAGGCATAAGCTTGTTTCAGTTTGGCAAGATTTGCACTGAATATTGAATGAAACAGCTTTCTCTAATAGAGAGAAAAGCTTTTGAGCAGATTTGGGCTTGATTTCACTTCATTTGAACAGAAACACTATTTCAGCATTACTGGACTCAGAAAGCTGTAAACTGACAATCTTGATCATTGCAGTCCTAACATAAGTTTTTGTGCATATAACTTCTAACACATTAAAAACTGTCTTACAGCATTGCAGAAAACATTGTACTTCATAAGGCATAAGCTTGTTTCAGTTTGGCAAGATTTGCACTGAATACTGAATGAAACAGCTTTATCTAATAGAGAGAAAAGCTTTTGAGCAGATTTGGGCTTGATTTCACTTCATTTCAACAGAAACACTATTTCAGCATTACTGGACTCAGAAAGCTGTAAACTGACAATCTTGATCATTGAAGTCCTAACATTAGTTTTTGTGCATATAACTTCTAACACATTAAAAACTGTCTTACAGCATTGCAGAAAACATTGTACTTCATAAGACATAAGCTTGTTTCAGTTTGGCAAGATTTGCACTGAATACTGAATGAAACAGCTTTATCTAATAGAGAGAAAAGCTTTTGAGCAGATTTGGGCTTGATTTCACTTCATTTCAAATGAAACACTATTTCAGCATTACTGGACTCAGAAAGCTGTAAACTGACAATCTTGATAATTGAAGTCCTAACATAAGTTTTTGTGCATATAACTTCTAACACATTAAAAACTGTCTTACAGCATTGCAGAAAACACTGTACTTCATAAGACATAAGCATGTTTCAGTTTGGCAAGATTTGCACTGAATACTGAATGAAACAGCTTTCTCTAATAGAGAGAAAAGCTTTTGAGCAGATTTGGGCTTGATTTCACTTCATTTGAACAGAAACACTATTTCAGCATTACTGGACTCAGAAAGCTGTAAACTGACAATCTTGATCATTGCAGTCCTAACATTAGTTTTTGTGTATATAACTTCTAACACATTAAAAACTGTCTTACAGCATTGCAGAAAACATTTTATTTCATAAGACATAAGCAAGTTTCAGTTTGGCAAGATTTGCACTGAATACTGAATGAAACCGCATTCTCTATTAGAGAGACAAGCTTTTGAGCAGATTTGGGCTTGATTTCACTTCATTTGAACAGAAACACTATTTCAGCATTACTGGACTCAGAAAGCTGTAAACTGACAATCTTGATAATTGAAGTCCTAACATAAGTTTTTGTGCATATAACTTCTAACACATTAAAAACTGTCTTACAGCATTGCAGAAAACACTGTACTTCATAAGACATAAGCATGTTTCAGTTTGGCAAGATTTGCACTGAATACTGAATGAAACAGCTTTCTCTAATAGAGAGAAAAGCTTTTGAGCAGATTTGGGCTTGATTTCACTTCATTTGAACAGAAACACTATTTCAGCATTACTGGACTCAGAAAGCTGTAAACTGACAATCTTGATCATTGCAGTCCTAACATTAGTTTTTGTGTATATAACTTCTAACACATTAAAAACTGTCTTACAGCATTGCAGAAAACATTTTATTTCATAAGACATAAGCAAGTTTCAGTTTGGCAAGATTTGCACTGAATACTGAATGAAACCGCATTCTCTATTAGAGAGACAAGCTTTTGAGCAGATTTGGGCTTGATTTCACTTCATTTGAACAGAAACACTATTTCAGCATTACTGGACTCAGAAAGCTGTAAACTGACAATCTTGATCATTGAAGTCCTAACATAAGTTTTTGTGCATATAACTTCTAACACATTAAAAACTGTCTTACAGCATTGCAGAAAACATTGTACTTCATAAGGCATAAGCTTGTTTCAGTTTGGCAAGATTTGCACTGAATACTGAATGAAACAGCTTTATCTAATAGAGAGAAAAGCTTTTGAGCAGATTTGGGCTTGATTTCACTTCATTTCAACAGAAACACTATTTCAGCATTACTGGACTCAGAAAGCTGTAAACTGACAATCTTGATCATTGAAGTCCTAACATAAGTTTTTGTGCATATAACTTCTAACACATTAAAAACTGTCTTACAGCATTGCAGAAAACATTGTACTTCATAAGACAAAAGCTTGTTTCAGTTTGGCAAGATTTGCACTGAATACTGAATGAAACAGCTTTATCTAATAGAGAGAAAAGCTTTTGAGCAGATTTGGGCTTGATTTCACTTCATTTCAACAGAAACACTATTTCAGCATTACTGGACTCAGAAAGCTGTAAACTGACAATCTTGATCATTGAAGTCCTAACATAAGTTTTTGTGCATATAACTTCTAACACATTAAAAACTGTCTTACAGCATTGCAGAAAACATTGTACTTCATAAGGCATAAGCTTGTTTCAGTTTGGCAAGATTTGCACTGAATATTGAATGAAACAGCTTTCTCTAATAGAGAGACAAGCTTTTGAGCAGATTTGGGCTTGATTTCACTTCATTTGAACAGAAACACTATTTCAACATTACTGGACTCAGAAAGCTGTAAACTGACAATCTTGATCATTGCAGTCCTAACATAAGTTTTTGTGCATATAACTTCTAACACATTAAAAACTGTCTTAACAGCATTGCAGAAAACATTGTACTTCATAAGGCATAAGCTTGTTTCAGTTTGGCAAGATTTGCACTGAATACTGAATGAAACAGCTTTATCTAATAGAGAGAAAAGCTTTTGAGCAGATTTGGGCTTGATTTCACTTCATTTCAACAGAAACACTATTTCAGCATTACTGGACTCAGAAAGCTGTAAACTGACAATCTTGATCATTGAAGTCCTAACATAAGTTTTTGTGCATATAACTTCTAACACATTAAAAACTGTCTTACAGCATTGCAGAAAACATTGTACTTCATAAGACATAAGCATGTTTCAGTTTGGCAAGATTTCCACTGAATACTGAATGAAACAGCTTTCTCTAATAGAGAGAAAAGCTTTTGAGCAGATTTGGGCTTGATTTCACTTCATTTGAACAGAAACACTATTTCAGCATTACTGGACTCAGAAAGCTGTAAACTGACAATCTTGATCATTGAAGTCCTAACATAAGTTTTTGTGTATATAACTTCTAACACATTAAAAACTGTCTTACAGCATTGCAGAAATCATTGTATTTCATATGGCATAAGCATCTATCAGTTTGGCAAGATTTGCACTGAATACTGAATGAAACCGCATTCTCTATTAGAGAGACAAGCTTTTGAGCAGATTTGGGCTTGATTTCACTTCATTTGAACAGAAACACTATTTCAACATTTCTGGACTCAGAAAGCTGTAAACTGACAATCTTGATCATTGCAGTCCTAACATTAGTTTTTGTGTATATAACTTCTAACACATTAAAAACTGTCTTACAGCATTGCAGAAAACATTTTATTTCATAAGACATAAGCAAGTTTCAGTTTGGCAAGATTTGCACTGAATACTGAATGAAACAGCTTTCTCTAATAGAGAGAAAAGCTTTTGAGCAGATTTGGGCTTGATTTCACTTCATTTGAACAGAAACACTATTTCAGCATTACTGGACTCAGAAAGCTGTAAACTGACAATCTTGATCATTGAAGTCCTAACATAAGTTTTTGTGCATATAACTTCTAACACATTAAAAACTGTCTTACAGCATTGCAGAAAACATTGTACTTCATAAGGCATAAGCTTGTTTCAGTTTGGCAAGATTTGCACTGAATATTGAATGAAACAGCTTTCTCTAATAGAGAGAAAAGCTTTTGAGCAGATTTGGGCTTGATTTCACTTAATTTGAACAGAAACACTATTTCAGCATTACTGGACTCAGAAAGCTGTAAACTGACAATCTTGATCATTGCAGTCCTAACATAAGTTTTTGTGCATATAACTTCTAACACATTAAAAACTGTCTTACAGCATTGCAGAAAACATTGTACTTCATAAGGCATAAGCTTGTTTCAGTTTGGCAAGATTTGCACTGAATATTGAATGAAACAGCTTTCTCTAATAGAGAGAAAAGCTTTTGAGCAGATTTGGGCTTGATTTCACTTAATTTGAACAGAAACACTATTTCAGCATTACTGGACTCAGAAAGCTGTAAACTGACAATCTTGATCATTGCAGTCCTAACATAAGTTTTTGTGCATATAACTTCTAACACATTAAAAACTGTCTTACAGCATTGCAGAAAACATTGTACTTCATAAGGCATAAGCTTGTTTCAGTTTGGCAAGATTTGCACTGAATACTGAATGAAACAGCTTTATCTAATAGAGAGAAAAGCTTTTGAGCAGATTTGGGCTTGATTTCACTTCATTTCAACAGAAACACTATTTCAGCATTACTGTACTCAGAAAGCTGTAAACTGACAATCTTGATCATTGAAGTCCTAACATAAGTTTTTGTGCATATAACTTCTAACACATTAAAAACTGTCTTACAGCATTGCAGAAAACATTGTACTTCATAAGACATAAGCTTGTTTCAGTTTGGCAAGATTTGCACTGAATACTGAATGAAACAGCTTTATCTAATAGAGAGAAAAGCTTTTGAGCAGATTTGGGCTTGATTTCACTTCATTTGAACAGAAACACTATTTCAGCATTACTGGACTCAGAAAGCTGTAAACTGACAATCTTGATCATTGAAGTCCTAACATGAGTTTTTGTGCATATAACTTCTAACACATTAAAAACTGTCTTACAGCATTGCAGAAAACATTGTACTTCATAAGGCATAAGCTTGTTTCAGTTTGGCAAGATTTGCACTGAATATTGAATGAAACAGCTTTATCTAATAGAGAGAAAAGCTTTTGAGCAGATTTGGGCTTGATTTCACTTCATTTCAACAGAAACACTATTTCAGCATTACTGGACTCAGAAAGCTGTAAACTGACAATCTTGATCATTGAAGTCCTAACATAAGTTTTTGTGCATATAACTTCTAACACATTAAAAACTGTCTTACAGCATTGCAGAAAACATTGTACTTCATAAGACATAAGCTTGTTTCAGTTTGGCAAGATTTGCACTGAATACTGAATGAAACAGCTTTATCTAATAGAGAGAAAAGCTTTTGAGCAGATTTGGGCTTGATTTCACTTCATTTGAACAGAAACACTATTTCAGCATTACTGGACTCAGAAAGCTGTAAACTGACAATCTTGATCATTGAAGTCCTAACATAAGTTTTTGTGCATATAACTTCTAACACATTAAAAACTGTCTTACAGCATTGCAGAAAACATTGTACTTCATAAGGCATAAGCTTGTTTCAGTTTGGCAAGATTTGCACTGAATATTGAATGAAACAGCTTTCTCTAATAGAGAGAAAAGCTTTTGAGCAGATTTGGGCTTGATTTCACTTCATTTGAACAGAAACACTATTTCAGCATTACTGGACTCAGAAAGCTGTAAACTGACAATCTTGATCATTGAAGTCCTAACATAAGTTTTTGTGCATATAACTTCTAACACATTAAAAACTGTCTTACAGCATTGCAGAAAACATTGTACTTCATAAGGCATAAGCTTGTTTCAGTTTGGCAAGATTTGCACTGAATACTGAATGAAACAGCTTTATCTAATAGAGAGAAAAGCTTTTGAGCAGATTTGGGCTTGATTTCACTTCATTTCAACAGAAACACTATTTCAGCATTACTGGACTCAGAAAGCTGTAAACTGACAATCTTGATCATTGAAGTCCTAACATAAGTTTTTGTGCATATAACTTCTAACACATTAAAAACTGTCTTACAGCATTGCAGAAAACATTGTACTTCATAAGGCATAAGCTTGTTTCAGTTTGGCAAGATTTGCACTGAATATTGAATGAAACAGCTTTCTCTAATAGAGAGAAAAGCTTTTGAGCAGATTTGGGCTTGATTTCACTTCATTTGAACAGAAACACTATTTCAACATTACTGGACTCAGAAAGCTGTAAACTGACAATCTTGATCATTGCAGTCCTAACATAAGTTTTTGTGCATATAACTTCTAACACATTAAAAACTGTCTTACAGCATTGCAGAAAACATTGTACTTCATAAGGCATAAGCTTGTTTCAGTTTGGCAAGATTTGCACTGAATACTGAATGAAACAGCTTTATCTAATAGAGAGAAAAGCTTTTGAGCAGATTTGGGCTTGATTTCACTTCATTTCAACAGAAACACTATTTCAGCATTACTGGACTCAGAAAGCTGTAAACTGACAATCTTGATCATTGAAGTCCTAACATAAGTTTTTGTGCATATAACTTCTAACACATTAAAAACTGTCTTACAGCATTGCAGAAAACATTGTACTTCATAAGGCATAAGCTTGTTTCAGTTTGGCAAGATTTGCACTGAATATTGAATGAAACAGCTTTCTCTAATAGAGAGAAAAGCTTTTGAGTAGATTCGGGCTTGATTTCACTTCATTTGAACAGAAACACTATTTCAACATTACTGGACTCAGAAAGCTGTAAACTGACAATCTTGATCATTGCAGTCCTAACATTAGTTTTTGTGCATATAACTTCTAACACATTAAAAACTGTCTTACAGCATTGCAGAAAACATTGTACTTCATAAGGCATAAGCTTGTTTCAGTTTGGCAAGATTTGCACTGAATATTGAATGAAACAGCTTTCTCTAATAGAGAGAAAAGCTTTTGAGCAGATTTGGGCTTGATTTCACTTCATTTGAACAGAAACACTATTTCAACATTACTGGACTCAGAAAGCTGTAAACTGACAATCTTGATCATTGCAGTCCTAACATTAGTTTTTGTGCATATAACTTCTAACACATTAAAAACTGTCTTACAGCATTGCAGAAAACATTGTACTTCATAAGGCATAAGCTTGTTTCAGTTTGGCAAGATTTGCACTGAATATTGAATGAAACAGCTTTCTCTAATAGAGAGAAAAGCTTTTGAGCAGATTTGGGCTTGATTTCACTTCATTTGAACAGAAACACTATTTCAACATTACTGGACTCAGAAAGCTGCAAACTGACAATCTTGATCATTGCAGTCCTAACATTAGTTTTTGTGCATATAACTTCTAACACATTAAAAACTGTCTTACAGCATTGCAGAAAACATTGTACTTCATAAGGAATAAGCTTGTTTCAGTTTGGCAAGATTTGCACTGAATATTGAATGAAACAGCTTTCTCTAATAGAGAGAAAAGCTTTTGAGCAGATTTGGGCTTGATTTCACTTCATTTGAACAGAAACACTATTTCAGCATTACTGGACTCAGAAAGCTGTAAACTGACAATCTTGATCATTGAAGTCCTAACATAAGTTTTTGTGTATATAACTTCTAACACATTAAAAACTGTCTTACAGCATTGCAGAAATCATTGTATTTCATATGGCATAAGCATCTATCAGTTTGGCAAGATTTGCACTGAATACTGAATGAAACCGCATTCTCTATTAGAGAGACAAGCTTTTGAGCAGATTTGGGCTTGATTTCACTTCATTTGAACAGAAACACTATTTCAACATTACTGGACTCAGAAAGCTGTAAACTGACAATCTTGATCATTGCAGTCCTAACATTAGTTTTTGTGTATATAACTTCTAACACATTAAAAACTGTCTTACAGCATTGCAGAAAACATTTTATTTCATAAGGCATAAGCTTGTTTCAGTTTGGCAAGATTTGCACTGAATACTGAATGAAACAGCTTTATCTAATAGAGAGAAAAGCTTTTGAGCAGATTTGGGCTTGATTTCACTTCATTTCAACAGAAACACTATTTCAGCATTACTGGACTCAGAAAGCTGTAAACTGACAATCTTGATCATTGCAGTCCTAACATAAGTTTTTGTGCATATAACTTCTAACACATTAAAGACTGTCTTACAGCATTGCAGAAAACATTGTACTTCATAAGGCATAAGCTTGTTTCAGTTTGGCAAGATTTGCACTGAATACTGAATGAAACAGCTTTATCTAATAGAGAGAAAAGCATTTGAGCAGATTTGGGCTTGATTTCACTTCATTTCAACAGAAACACTATTTCAGCATTACTGGACTCAGAAAGCTGTAAACTGACAATCTTGATCATTGCAGTCCTAACATAAGTTTTTGTGCATATAACTTCTAACACATTAAAAACTGTCTTACAGCATTGCAGAAAACATTGTACTTCATAAGGCATAAGCTTGTTTCAGTTTGGCAAGATTTGCACTGAATACTGAATGAAACAGCTTTATCTAATAGAGAGAAAAGCTTTTGAGCAGATTTGGGCTTGATTTCACTTCATTTCAACAGAAACACTATTTCAGCATTACTGTACTCAGAAAGCTGTAAACTGACAATCTTGATCATTGAAGTCCTAACATAAGTTTTTGTGCATATAACTTCTAACACATTAAAAACTGTCTTACAGCATTGCAGAAAACATTGTACTTCATAAGACATAAGCTTGTTTCAGTTTGGCAAGATTTGCACTGAATACTGAATGAAACAGCTTTATCTAATAGAGAGAAAAGCTTTTGAGCAGATTTGGGCTTGATTTCACTTCATTTCAACAGAAACACTATTTCAGCATTACTGGACTCAGAAAGCTGTAAACTGACAATCTTGATCATTGCAGTCCTAACATAAGTTTTTGTGCATATAACTTCTAACACATTAAAAACTGTCTTACAGCATTGCAGAAAACATTGTACTTCATAAGGCATAAGCTTGTTTCAGTTTGGCAAGATTTGCACTGAATACTGAATGAAACAGCTTTATCTAATAGAGAGAAAAGCATTTGAGCAGATTTGGGCTTGATTTCACTTCATTTCAACAGAAACACTATTTCAGCATTACTGGACTCAGAAAGCTGTAAACTGACAATCTTGATCATTGCAGTCCTAACATAAGTTTTTGTGCATATAACTTCTAACACATTAAAAACTGTCTTACAGCATTGCAGAAAACATTGTACTTCATAAGGCATAAGCTTGTTTCAGTTTGGCAAGATTTGCACTGAATACTGAATGAAACAGCTTTATCTAATAGAGAGAAAAGCTTTTGAGCAGATTTGGGCTTGATTTCACTTCATTTCAACAGAAACACTATTTCAGCATTACTGTACTCAGAAAGCTGTAAACTGAAAATCTTGATCATTGAAGTCCTAACATAAGTTTTTGTGCATATAACTTCTAACACATTAAAAACTGTCTTACAGCATTGCAGAAAACATTGTACTTCATAAGACATAAGCTTGTTTCAGTTTGGCAAGATTTGCACTGAATACTGAATGAAACAGCTTTATCTAATAGAGAGAAAAGCTTTTGAGCAGATTTGGGCTTGATTTCACTTCATTTCAACAGAAACACTATTTCAGCATTACTGGACTCAGAAAGCTGTAAACTGACAATCTTGATCATTGAAGTCCTAACATAAGTTTTTGTGCATATAACTTCTAACACATTAAAAACTGTCTTACAGCATTGCAGAAAACATTGTACTTCATAAGGCATAAGCTTGTTTCAGTTTGGCAAGATTTGCACTGAATATTGAATGAAACAGCTTTATCTAATAGAGAGAAAAGCTTTTGAGCAGATTTGGGCTTGATTTCACTTCATTTGAACAGAAACACTATTTCAGCATTACTGGACTCAGAAAGCTGCAAACTGACAATCTTGATCATTGCAGTCCTAACATTAGTTATTGTGCATATAACTTCTAACACATTAAAAACTGTCTTACAGCATTGCAGAAAACATTGTACTTCATAAGGAATAAGCTTGTTTCAGTTTGGCAAGATTTGCACTGAATATTGAATGAAACAGCTTTCTCTAATAGAGAGAAAAGCTTTTGAGCAGATTTGGGCTTGATTTCACTTCATTTGAACAGAAACACTATTTCAGCATTACTGGACTCAGAAAGCTGTAAACTGACAATCTTGATCATTGCAGTCCTAACATAAGTTTTTGTGCATATAACTTCTAACACATTAAAAACTGTCTTACAGCATTGCAGAAAACATTGTACTTCATAAGGCATAAGCTTGTTTCAGTTTGGCAAGATTTGCACTGAATACTGAATGAAACAGCTTTATCTAATAGAGAGAAAAGCTTTTGAGCAGATTTGGGCTTGATTTCACTTCATTTCAACAGAAACACTATTTCAGCATTACTGGACTCAGAAAGCTGTAAAATGACAATCTTGATCATTGCAGTCCTAACATAAGTTTTTGTGCATATAACTTCTAACACATTAAAAACTGTCTTACAGCATTGCAGAAAACATTGTACTTCATAAGGCATAAGCTTGTTTCAGTTTGGCAAGATTTGCACTGAATACTGAATGAAACAGCTTTATCTAATAGAGAGAAAAGCTTTTGAGCAGATTTGGGCTTGATTTCACTTCATTTCAACAGAAACACTATTTCAGCATTACTGTACTCAGAAAGCTGTAAACTGACAATCTTGATCATTGAAGTCCTAACATAAGTTTTTGTGCATATAACTTCTAACACATTAAAAACTGTCTTACAGCATTGCAGAAAACATTGTACTTCATAAGACATAAGCTTGTTTCAGTTTGGCAAGATTTGCACTGAATACTGAATGAAACAGCTTTATCTAATAGAGAGAAAAGCTTTTGAGCAGATTTGGGCTTGATTTCACTTCATTTGAACAGAAACACTATTTCAGCATTACTGGACTCAGAAAGCTGTAAACTGACAATCTTGATCATTGAAGTCCTAACATGAGTTTTTGTGCATATAACTTCTAACACATTAAAAACTGTCTTACAGCATTGCAGAAAACATTGTACTTCATAAGGCATAAGCTTGTTTCAGTTTGGCAAGATTTGCACTGAATATTGAATGAAACAGCTTTATCTAATAGAGAGAAAAGCTTTTGAGCAGATTTGGGCTTGATTTCACTTCATTTCAACAGAAACACTATTTCAGCATTACTGGACTCAGAAAGCTGTAAACTGACAATCTTGATCATTGAAGTCCTAACATAAGTTTTTGTGCATATAACTTCTAACACATTAAAAACTGTCTTACAGCATTGCAGAAAACATTGTACTTCATAAGACATAAGCTTGTTTCAGTTTGGCAAGATTTGCACTGAATACTGAATGAAACAGCTTTATCTAATAGAGAGAAAAGCTTTTGAGCAGATTTGGGCTTGATTTCACTTCATTTGAACAGAAACACTATTTCAGCATTACTGGACTCAGAAAGCTGTAAACTGACAATCTTGATCATTGAAGTCCTAACATAAGTTTTTGTGCATATAACTTCTAACACATTAAAAACTGTCTTACAGCATTGCAGAAAACATTGTACTTCATAAGGCATAAGCTTGTTTCAGTTTGGCAAGATTTGCACTGAATATTGAATGAAACAGCTTTCTCTAATAGAGAGAAAAGCTTTTGAGCAGATTTGGGCTTGATTTCACTTCATTTGAACAGAAACACTATTTCAGCATTACTGGACTCAGAAAGCTGTAAACTGACAATCTTGATCATTGAAGTCCTAACATAAGTTTTTGTGCATATAACTTCTAACACATTAAAAACTGTCTTACAGCATTGCAGAAAACATTGTACTTCATAAGGCATAAGCTTGTTTCAGTTTGGCAAGATTTGCACTGAATACTGAATGAAACAGCTTTATCTAATAGAGAGAAAAGCTTTTGAGCAGATTTGGGCTTGATTTCACTTCATTTCAACAGAAACACTATTTCAGCATTACTGGACTCAGAAAGCTGTAAACTGACAATCTTGATCATTGAAGTCCTAACATAAGTTTTTGTGCATATAACTTCTAACACATTAAAAACTGTCTTACAGCATTGCAGAAAACATTGTACTTCATAAGGCATAAGCTTGTTTCAGTTTGGCAAGATTTGCACTGAATATTGAATGAAACAGCTTTCTCTAATAGAGAGAAAAGCTTTTGAGCAGATTTGGGCTTGATTTCACTTCATTTGAACAGAAACACTATTTCAACATTACTGGACTCAGAAAGCTGTAAACTGACAATCTTGATCATTGCAGTCCTAACATAAGTTTTTGTGCATATAACTTCTAACACATTAAAAACTGTCTTACAGCATTGCAGAAAACATTGTACTTCATAAGGCATAAGCTTGTTTCAGTTTGGCAAGATTTGCACTGAATACTGAATGAAACAGCTTTATCTAATAGAGAGAAAAGCTTTTGAGCAGATTTGGGCTTGATTTCACTTCATTTCAACAGAAACACTATTTCAGCATTACTGGACTCAGAAAGCTGTAAACTGACAATCTTGATCATTGAAGTCCTAACATAAGTTTTTGTGCATATAACTTCTAACACATTAAAAACTGTCTTACAGCATTGCAGAAAACATTGTACTTCATAAGGCATAAGCTTGTTTCAGTTTGGCAAGATTTGCACTGAATATTGAATGAAACAGCTTTCTCTAATAGAGAGAAAAGCTTTTGAGTAGATTCGGGCTTGATTTCACTTCATTTGAACAGAAACACTATTTCAACATTACTGGACTCAGAAAGCTGTAAACTGACAATCTTGATCATTGCAGTCCTAACATTAGTTTTTGTGCATATAACTTCTAACACATTAAAAACTGTCTTACAGCATTGCAGAAAACATTGTACTTCATAAGGCATAAGCTTGTTTCAGTTTGGCAAGATTTGCACTGAATATTGAATGAAACAGCTTTCTCTAATAGAGAGAAAAGCTTTTGTGCAGATTTGGGCTTGATTTCACTTCATTTGAACAGAAACACTATTTCAACATTACTGGACTCAGAAAGCTGTAAACTGACAATCTTGATCATTGCAGTCCTAACATTAGTTTTTGTGCATATAACTTCTAACACATTAAAAACTGTCTTACAGCATTGCAGAAAACATTGTACTTCATAAGGCATAAGCTTGTTTCAGTTTGGCAAGATTTGCACTGAATATTGAATGAAACAGCTTTCTCTAATAGAGAGAAAAGCTTTTGAGCAGATTTGGGCTTGATTTCACTTCATTTGAACAGAAACACTATTTCAACATTACTGGACTCAGAAAGCTGCAAACTGACAATCTTGATCATTGCAGTCCTAACATTAGTTTTTGTGCATATAACTTCTAACACATTAAAAACTGTCTTACAGCATTGCAGAAAACATTGTACTTCATAAGGAATAAGCTTGTTTCAGTTTGGCAAGATTTGCACTGAATATTGAATGAAACAGCTTTCTCTAATAGAGAGAAAAGCTTTTGAGCAGATTTGGGCTTGATTTCACTTCATTTGAACAGAAACACTATTTCAGCATTACTGGACTCAGAAAGCTGTAAACTGACAATCTTGATCATTGAAGTCCTAACATAAGTTTTTGTGTATATAACTTCTAACACATTAAAAACTGTCTTACAGCATTGCAGAAATCATTGTATTTCATATGGCATAAGCATCTATCAGTTTGGCAAGATTTGCACTGAATACTGAATGAAACCGCATTCTCTATTAGAGAGACAAGCTTTTGAGCAGATTTGGGCTTGATTTCACTTCATTTGAACAGAAACACTATTTCAACATTACTGGACTCAGAAAGCTGTAAACTGACAATCTTGATCATTGCAGTCCTAACATTAGTTTTTGTGTATATAACTTCTAACACATTAAAAACTGTCTTACAGCATTGCAGAAAACATTTTATTTCATAAGGCATAAGCTTGTTTCAGTTTGGCAAGATTTGCACTGAATACTGAATGAAACAGCTTTATCTAATAGAGAGAAAAGCTTTTGAGCAGATTTGGGCTTGATTTCACTTCATTTCAACAGAAACACTATTTCAGCATTACTGGACTCAGAAAGCTGTAAACTGACAATCTTGATCATTGCAGTCCTAACATAAGTTTTTGTGCATATAACTTCTAACACATTAAAGACTGTCTTACAGCATTGCAGAAAACATTGTACTTCATAAGGCATAAGCTTGTTTCAGTTTGGCAAGATTTGCACTGAATACTGAATGAAACAGCTTTATCTAATAGAGAGAAAAGCATTTGAGCAGATTTGGGCTTGATTTCACTTCATTTCAACAGAAACACTATTTCAGCATTACTGGACTCAGAAAGCTGTAAACTGACAATCTTGATCATTGCAGTCCTAACATAAGTTTTTGTGCATATAACTTCTAACACATTAAAAACTGTCTTACAGCATTGCAGAAAACATTGTACTTCATAAGGCATAAGCTTGTTTCAGTTTGGCAAGATTTGCACTGAATACTGAATGAAACAGCTTTATCTAATAGAGAGAAAAGCTTTTGAGCAGATTTGGGCTTGATTTCACTTCATTTCAACAGAAACACTATTTCAGCATTACTGTACTCAGAAAGCTGTAAACTGACAATCTTGATCATTGAAGTCCTAACATAAGTTTTTGTGCATATAACTTCTAACACATTAAAAACTGTCTTACAGCATTGCAGAAAACATTGTACTTCATAAGACATAAGCTTGTTTCAGTTTGGCAAGATTTGCACTGAATACTGAATGAAACAGCTTTATCTAATAGAGAGAAAAGCTTTTGAGCAGATTTGGGCTTGATTTCACTTCATTTCAACAGAAACACTATTTCAGCATTACTGGACTCAGAAAGCTGTAAACTGACAATCTTGATCATTGCAGTCCTAACATAAGTTTTTGTGCATATAACTTCTAACACATTAAAAACTGTCTTACAGCATTGCAGAAAACATTGTACTTCATAAGGCATAAGCTTGTTTCAGTTTGGCAAGATTTGCACTGAATACTGAATGAAACAGCTTTATCTAATAGAGAGAAAAGCATTTGAGCAGATTTGGGCTTGATTTCACTTCATTTCAACAGAAACACTATTTCAGCATTACTGGACTCAGAAAGCTGTAAACTGACAATCTTGATCATTGCAGTCCTAACATAAGTTTTTGTGCATATAACTTCTAACACATTAAAAACTGTCTTACAGCATTGCAGAAAACATTGTACTTCATAAGGCATAAGCTTGTTTCAGTTTGGCAAGATTTGCACTGAATACTGAATGAAACAGCTTTATCTAATAGAGAGAAAAGCTTTTGAGCAGATTTGGGCTTGATTTCACTTCATTTCAACAGAAACACTATTTCAGCATTACTGTACTCAGAAAGCTGTAAACTGAAAATCTTGATCATTGAAGTCCTAACATAAGTTTTTGTGCATATAACTTCTAACACATTAAAAACTGTCTTACAGCATTGCAGAAAACATTGTACTTCATAAGACATAAGCTTGTTTCAGTTTGGCAAGATTTGCACTGAATACTGAATGAAACAGCTTTATCTAATAGAGAGAAAAGCTTTTGAGCAGATTTGGGCTTGATTTCACTTCATTTCAACAGAAACACTATTTCAGCATTACTGGACTCAGAAAGCTGTAAACTGACAATCTTGATCATTGAAGTCCTAAAATAAGTTTTTGTGCATATAACTTCTAACACATTAAAAACTGTCTTACAGCATTGCAGAAAACATTGTACTTCATAAGGCATAAGCTTGTTTCAGTTTGGCAAGATTTGCACTGAATATTGAATGAAACAGCTTTATCTAATAGAGAGAAAAGCTTTTGAGCAGATTTGGGCTTGATTTCACTTCATTTGAACAGAAACACTATTTCAGCATTACTGGACTCAGAAAGCTGCAAACTGACAATCTTGATCATTGCAGTCCTAACATTAGTTATTGTGCATATAACTTCTAACACATTAAAAACTGTCTTACAGCATTGCAGAAAACATTGTACTTCATAAGGAATAAGCTTGTTTCAGTTTGGCAAGATTTGCACTGAATATTGAATGAAACAGCTTTCTCTAATAGAGAGAAAAGCTTTTGAGCAGATTTGGGCTTGATTTCACTTCATTTGAACAGAAACACTATTTCAGCATTACTGGACTCAGAAAGCTGTAAACTGACAATCTTGATCATTGAAGTCCTAACATAAGTTTTTGTGTATATAACTTCTAACACATTAAAAACTGTCTTACAGCATTGCAGAAATCATTGTATTTCATATGGCATAAGCATCTATCAGTTTGGCAAGATTTGCACTGAATACTGAATGAAACCGCATTCTCTATTAGAGAGACAAGCTTTTGAGCAGATTTGGGCTTGATTTCACTTCATTTGAACAGAAACACTATTTCAACATTACTGGACTCAGAAAGCTGTAAACTGACAATCTTGATCATTGCAGTCCTAACATTAGTTTTTGTGTATATAACTTTTAACACATTAAAAACTGTCTTACAGCATTGCAGAAAACATTTTATTTCATAAGGCATAAGCTTGTTTCAGTTTGGCAAGATTTGCACTGAATACTGAATGAAACAGCTTTATCTAATAGAGAGAAAAGCTTTTGAGCAGATTTGGGCTTGATTTCACTTCATTTCAACAGAAACACTATTTCAGCATTACTGGACTCAGAAAGCTGTAAACTGACAATCTTGATCATTGCAGTCCTAACATAAGTTTTTGTGCATATAACTTCTAACACATTAAAAACTGTCTTACAGCATTGCAGAAAACATTGTACTTCATAAGGCATAAGCTTGTTTCAGTTTGGCAAGATTTGCACTGAATACTGAATGAAACAGCTTTATCTAATAGAGAGAAAAGCTTTTGAGCAGATTTGGGCTTGATTTCACTTCATTTCAACAGAAACACTATTTCAGCATTACTGGACTCAGAAAGCTGTAAACTGACAATCTTGATCATTGCAGTCCTAAAACATTAAAAACTGTCTTACAGCATTGCAGAAAACATTGTACTTCATAAGGCATAAGCTTGTTTCAGTTTGGCAAGATTTGCACTGAATATTGAATGAAACAGCTTTCTCTAATAGAGAGAAAAGCTTTTGAGCAGATTTGGGCTTGATTTCACTTCATTTGAACAGAAACACTATTTCAACATTACTGCACTCAGAAAGCTGTAAACTGACAATCTTGATAATTGCAGTCCTAACATAAGTTTTTGTGCATATAACTTCTAACACATTAAAAACTGTCTTACAGCATTGCAGAAAACATTGTACTTCATAAGGCATAAGCTTGTTTCAGTTTGGCAAGATTTGCACTGAATACTGAATGAAACAGCTTTATCTAATAGAGAGAAAAGCTTTTGAGCAGATTTGGGCTTGATTTCACTTCATTTGAACAGAAACACTATTTCAGCATTACTGGACTCAGAAAGCTGTAAACTGACAATCTTGATCATTGCAGTCCTAACATAGGTTTTTGTGCATATAACTTCTAACACATTAAAAACTGTCTTACAGCATTGCAGAAAACATTGTACTTCATAAGACATAAGCATGTTTCAGTTTGGCAAGATTTGCACTGAATACTGAATGAAACAGCTTTCTCTAATAGAGAGAAAAGCTTTTGAGCAGATTTGGGCTTGATTTCACTTCATTTGAACAGAAACACTATTTCAGCATTACTGGACTCAGAAAGCTGTAAACTGACAATCTTGATCATTGAAGTCCTAACATAAGTTTTTGTGTATATAACTTCTAACACATTAAAAACAGTCTTACAGCATTGCAGAAATCATTGTATTTCATATGGCATAAGCATCTATCAGTTTGGCAAGATTTGCACTGAATACTGAATGAAACCGCATTCTCTATTAGAGAGACAAGCTTTTGAGCAGATTTGGGCTTGATTTCACTTCATTTGAACAGAAACAC
The DNA here is from genome assembly GCF_023724105.1 of Carassius gibelio. NCBI lineage: Eukaryota > Metazoa > Chordata > Actinopteri > Cypriniformes > Cyprinidae > Carassius > Carassius gibelio. The sequence goes on from NC_068392.1 coordinate 25,441,444, forward strand.
TATTTCAACATTACTGGACTCAGAAAGCTGTAAACTGACAATCTTGATCATTGCAGTCCTAACATTAGTTTTTGTGTATATAACTTCTAACACATTAAAAACTGTCTTACAGCATTGCCGAAAACATTTTATTTCATAAGACATAAGCAACTTTCAGTTTGGCAAGATTTGCACTGAATACTGAATGAAACAGCTTTCTCTAATAGAGAGAAAAGCTTTTGAGCAGATTTGGGCTTGATTTCACTTCATTTGAACAGAAACACTATTTCAGCATTACTGGACTCAGAAAGCTGTAAACTGACAATCTTGATCATTGAAGTCCTAACATAAGTTTTTGTGCATATAACTTCTAACACATTAAAAACTGTCTTACAGCATTGCAGAAAACATTGTACTTCATAAGGCATAAGCTTGTTTCAGTTTGGCAAGATTTGCACTGAATACTGAATGAAACAGCTTTATCTAATAGAGAGAAAAGCTTTTGAGCAGATTTGGGCTTGATTTCACTTCATTTCAACAGAAACACTATTTCAGCATTACTGGACTCAGAAAGCTGTAAACTGACAATCTTGATCATTGAAGTCCTAACATAAGTTTTTGTGCATATAACTTCTAACACATTAAAAACTGTCTTACAGCATTGCAGAAAACATTGTACTTCATAAGACAAAAGCTTGTTTCAGTTTGGCAAGATTTGCACTGAATACTGAATGAAACAGCTTTATCTAATAGAGAGAAAAGCTTTTGAGCAGATTTGGGCTTGATTTCACTTCATTTCAACAGAAACACTATTTCAGCATTACTGGACTCAGAAAGCTGTAAACTGACAATCTTGATCATTGAAGTCCTAACATAAGTTTTTGTGCATATAACTTCTAACACATTAAAAACTGTCTTACAGCATTGCAGAAAACATTGTACTTCATAAGGCATAAGCTTGTTTCAGTTTGGCAAGATTTGCACTGAATATTGAATGAAACAGCTTTCTCTAATAGAGAGAAAAGCTTTTGAGCAGATTTGGGCTTGATTTCACTTCATTTGAACAGAAACACTATTTCAACATTACTGGACTCAGAAAGCTGTAAACTGACAATCTTGATCATTGCAGTCCTAACATAAGTTTTTGTGCATATAACTTCTAACACATTAAAAACTGTCTTACAGCATTGAAGAAAACATTGTACTTCATAAGGCATAAGCTTGTTTCAGTTTGGCAAGATTTGCACTGAATACTGAATGAAACAGCTTTATCTAATAGAGAGAAAAGCTTTTGAGCAGATTTGGGCTTGATTTCACTTGATTTGAACAGAAACACTATTTCAGCATTACTGGACTCAGAAAGCTGTAAACTGACAATCTTGATCATTGCAGTCCTAACATAAGTTTTTGTGCATATAACTTCTAACACATTAAAAACTGTCTTACAGCATTGCAGAAAACATTGTACTTCATAAGGCATAAGCTTGTTTCAGTATGGCAAGATTTGCACTGAATATTGAATGAAACAGCTTTATCTAATAGAGAGAAAAGCTTTTGAGCAGATTTGGGCTTGATTTCACTTCATTTCAACAGAAACACTATTTCAGCATTACTGGACTCAGAAAGCTGTAAACTGACAATCTTGATCATTGAAGTCCTAACATAAGTTTTTGTGCATATAACTTCTAACACATTAAAAACTGTCTTACAGCATTGCAGAAAACATTGTACTTCATAAGACATAAGCTTGTTTCAGTTTGGCAAGATTTGCACTGAATACTGAATGAAACAGCTTTATCTAATAGAGAGAAAAGCTTTTGAGCAGATTTGGGCTTGATTTCACTTCATTTCAACAGAAACACTATTTCAGCATTACTGGACTCAGAAAGCTGTAAACTGACAATCTTGATCATTGAAGTCCTAACATAAGTTTTTGTGCATATAACTTCTAACACATTAAAAACTGTCTTACAGCATTGCAGAAAACATTGTACTTCATAAGGCATAAGCTTGTTTCAGTTTGGCAAGATTTGCACTGAATATTGAATGAAACAGCTTTATCTAATAGAGAGAAAAGCTTTTGAGCAGATTTGGGCTTGATTTCACTTCATTTCAACAGAAACACTATATCAGCATTACTGGACTCAGAAAGCTGTAAACTGACAATCTTGATCATTGAAGTCCTAACATAAGTTTTTGTGCATATAACTTCTAACACATTAAAAACTGTCTTACAGCATTGCAGAAAACATTGTACTTCATAAGGCATAAGCTTGTTTCAGTTTGGCAAGATTTGCACTGAATATTGAATGAAACACCTTTCTCTAATAGAGAAAAAAGCTTTTGAGCAGATTTGGGCTTGATTTCACTTCATTTCAACAGAAACACTATTTCAGCATTACTGGACTCAGAAAGCTGTAAACTGACAATCTTGATCATTGAAGTCCTAACATAAGTTTTTGTGCATATAACTTCTAACACATTAAAAACTGTCTTACAGCATTGCAGAAAACATTGTACTTCATAAGGCATAAGCTTGTTTCAGTTTGGCAAGATTTGCACTGAATATTGAATGAAACAGCTTTATCTAATAGAGAGAAAAGCTTTTGAGCAGATTTGGGCTTGATTTCACTTCATTTCAACAGAAACACTATATCAGCATTACTGGACTCAGAAAGCTGTAAACTGACAATCTTGATCATTGAAGTCCTAACATAAGTTTTTGTGCATATAACTTCTAACACATTAAAAACTGTCTTACAGCATTGCAGAAAACATTGTACTTCATAAGGCATAAGCTTGTTTCAGTTTGGCAAGATTTGCACTGAATATTGAATGAAACACCTTTCTCTAATAGAGAAAAAAGCTTTTGAGCAGATTTGGGCTTGATTTCACTTCATTTGAACAGAAACACTATTTCAACATTACTGGACTCAGAAAGCTGTAAACTGACAATCTTGATCATTGCAGTCCTAACATTAGTTTTTGTGTATATAACTTCTAACACATTAAAAACTGTCTTACAGCATTGCAGAAAACATTGTACTTCATAAGGCATAAGCTTGTTTCAGTTTGGCAAGATTTGCACTGAATATTGAATGAAACAGCTTTATCTAATAGAGAGAAAAGCTTTTGAGCAGATTTGGGCTTGATTTCACTTCATTTGAACAGAAACACTATTTCAACATTACTGGACTCAGAAAGCTGTAAACTGACAATCTTGATCATTGCAGTCCTAACATAAGTTTTTGTGCATATAACTTCTAACACATTAAAAACTGTCTTACAGCATTGCAGAAAACATTGTACTTCATAAGGCATAAGCTTGTTTCAGTTTGGCAAGATTTGCACTGAATACTGATTGAAACAGCTTTATCTAATAGAGAGAAAAGCTTTTGAGCAGATTTGGGCTTGATTTCACTTCATTTCAACAGAAACACTATTTCAGCATTACTGGACTCAGAAAGCTGTAAACTGACAATCTTGATCATTGAAGTCCTAACATAAGTTTTTGTGCATATAACTTCTAACACATTAAAAACTGTCTTACAGCATTGCAGAAAACATTGTACTTCATAAGACAAAAGCTTGTTTCAGTTTGGCAAGATTTGCACTGAATACTGAATGAAACAGCTTTATCTAATAGAGAGAAAAGCTTTTGAGCAGATTTGGGCTTGATTTCACTTCATTTCAACAGAAACACTATTTCAGCATTACTGGACTCAGAAAGCTGTAAACTGACAATCTTGATCATTGAAGTCCTAACATAAGTTTTTGTGCATATAACTTCTAACACATTAAAAACTGTCTTACAGCATTGCAGAAAACATTGTACTTCATAAGGCATAAGCTTGTTTCAGTATGGCAAGATTTGCACTGAATATTGAATGAAAAAGCTTTATCTAATAGAGAGAAAAGCTTTTGAGCAGATTTGGGCTTGATTTCACTTCATTTCAACAGAAACACTATTTCAGCATTACTGGACTCAGAAAGCTGTAAACTGACAATCTTGATCATTGAAGTCCTAACATAAGTTTTTGTGCATATAACTTCTAACACATTAAAAACTGTCTTACAGCATTGCAGAAAACATTGTACTTCATAAGACATAAGCTTGTTTCAGTTTGGCAAGATTTGCACTGAATACTGAATGAAACAGCTTTATCTAATAGAGAGAAAAGCTTTTGAGCAGATTTGGGCTTGATTTCACTTCATTTCAACAGAAACACTATTTCAGCATTACTGGACTCAGAAAGCTGTAAACTGACAATCTTGATCATTGAAGTCCTAACATAAGTTTTTGTGCATATAACTTCTAACACATTAAAAACTGTCTTACAGCATTGCAGAAAACATTGTACTTCATAAGGCATAAGCCTGTTTCAGTTTGGCAAGATTTGCACTGAATATTGAATGAAACAGCTTTCTCTAATAGAGAGAAAAGCTTTTGAGCAGATTTGGGCTTGATTTCACTTCATTTGAACAGAAACACTATTTCAACATTACTGGACTCAGAAAGCTGTAAACTGACAATCTTGATCATTGCAGTCCTAACATTAGTTTTTGTGCATATAACTTCTAACACATTAAAAACTGTCTTACAGCATTGCAGAAAACATTGTACTTCATAAGGCATAAGCTTGTTTCAGTTTGGCAAGATTTGCACTGAATATTGAATGAAACAGCTTTCTCTAATAGAGAGAAAAGCTTTTGAGCAGATTTGGGCTTGATTTCACTTCATTTGAACAGAAACACTATTTCAACATTACTGGACTCAGAAAGCTGTAAACTGACAATCTTGATCATTGCAGTCCTAACATTAGTTTTTGTGTATATAACTTCTAACACATTAAAAACTGTCTTACAGCATTGCAGAAAACATTTTATTTCATAAGACATAAGCATGTTTCAGTTTGGCAAGATTTGCACTGAATACTGAATGAAACAGCTTTCTCTAATAGAGAGAAAAGCTTTTGAGCAGATTTGGGCTTGATTTCACTTCATTTGAACAGAAACACTATTTCAGCATTACTGGACTCAGAAAGCTGTAAACTGACAATCTTGATCATTGAAGTCCTAACATTAGTTTTTGTGCATATAACTTCTAACACATTAAAAACTGTCTTACAGCATTGCAGAAAACATTGTACTTCATAAGGCATAAGCTTGTTTCAGTTTGGCAAGATTTGCACTGAATATTGAATGAAACACCTTTCTCTAATAGAGAAAAAAGCTTTTGAGCAGATTTGGGCTTGATTTCACTTCATTTGAACAGAAACACTATTTCAACATTACTGGACTCAGAAAGCTGTAAACTGACAATCTTGATCATTGCAGTCCTAACATTAGTTTTTGTGTATATAACTTCTAACACATTAAAAACTGTCTTACAGCATTGCAGAAAACATTGTACTTCATAAGGCATAAGCTTGTTTCAGTTTGGCAAGATTTGCACTGAATATTGAATGAAACAGCTTTATCTAATAGAGAGAAAAGCTTTTGAGCAGATTTGGGCTTGATTTCACTTCATTTGAACAGAAACACTATTTCAACATTACTGGACTCAGAAAGCTGTAAACTGACAATCTTGATCATTGCAGTCCTAACATAAGTTTTTGTGCATATAACTTCTAACACATTAAAAACTGTCTTACAGCATTGCAGAAAACATTGTACTTCATAAGGCATAAGCTTGTTTCAGTTTGGCAAGATTTGCACTGAATACTGATTGAAACAGCTTTATCTAATAGAGAGAAAAGCTTTTGAGCAGATTTGGGCTTGATTTCACTTCATTTCAACAGAAACACTATTTCAGCATTACTGGACTCAGAAAGCTGTAAACTGACAATCTTGATCATTGAAGTCCTAACATAAGTTTTTGTGCATATAACTTCTAACACATTAAAAACTGTCTTACAGCATTGCAGAAAACATTGTACTTCATAAGGCATAAGCTTGTTTCAGTTTGGCAAGATTTGCACTGAATATTGAATGAAACACCTTTCTCTAATAGAGAAAAAAGCTTTTGAGCAGATTTGGGCTTGATTTCACTTCATTTCAACAGAAACACTATTTCAGCATTACTGGACTCAGAAAGCTGTAAACTGACAATCTTGATCATTGAAGTCCTAACATAAGTTTTTGTGCATATAACTTCTAACACATTAAAAACTGTCTTACAGCATTGCAGAAAACATTGTACTTCATAAGGCATAAGCTTGTTTCAGTTTGGCAAGATTTGCACTGAATATTGAATGAAACAGCTTTATCTAATAGAGAGAAAAGCTTTTGAGCAGATTTGGGCTTGATTTCACTTCATTTCAACAGAAACACTATATCAGCATTACTGGACTCAGAAAGCTGTAAACTGACAATCTTGATCATTGAAGTCCTAACATAAGTTTTTGTGCATATAACTTCTAACACATTAAAAACTGTCTTACAGCATTGCAGAAAACATTGTACTTCATAAGGCATAAGCTTGTTTCAGTTTGGCAAGATTTGCACTGAATATTGAATGAAACACCTTTCTCTAATAGAGAAAAAAGCTTTTGAGCAGATTTGGGCTTGATTTCACTTCATTTGAACAGAAACACTATTTCAACATTACTGGACTCAGAAAGCTGTAAACTGACAATCTTGATCATTGCAGTCCTAACATTAGTTTTTGTGTATATAACTTCTAACACATTAAAAACTGTCTTACAGCATTGCAGAAAACATTGTACTTCATAAGGCATAAGCTTGTTTCAGTTTGGCAAGATTTGCACTGAATATTGAATGAAACAGCTTTATCTAATAGAGAGAAAAGCTTTTGAGCAGATTTGGGCTTGATTTCACTTCATTTGAACAGAAACACTATTTCAACATTACTGGACTCAGAAAGCTGTAAACTGACAATCTTGATCATTGCAGTCCTAACATAAGTTTTTGTGCATATAACTTCTAACACATTAAAAACTGTCTTACAGCATTGCAGAAAACATTGTACTTCATAAGGCATAAGCTTGTTTCAGTTTGGCAAGATTTGCACTGAATACTGATTGAAACAGCTTTATCTAATAGAGAGAAAAGCTTTTGAGCAGATTTGGGCTTGATTTCACTTCATTTCAACAGAAACACTATTTCAGCATTACTGGACTCAGAAAGCTGTAAACTGACAATCTTGATCATTGCAGTCCTAACATTAGTTTTTGTGTATATAACTTCTAACACATTAAAAACTGTCTTACAGCATTGCAGAAAACATTGTACTTCATAAGGCATAAGCTTGTTTCAGTTTGGCAAGATTTGCAATGAATACTGAATGAAACAGCTTTATCTAATAGAGAGAAAAGCATTTGAGCAGATTTGGGCTTGATTTCACTTCATTTCAACAGAAACACTATTTCAGCATTACTGGACTCAGAAAGCTGTAAACTGACAATCTTGATCATTGCAGTCCTAACATAAGTTTTTGTGCATATAACTTCTAACACATTAAAAACTGTCTTACAGCATTGCAGAAAACATTGTACTTCATAAGGCATAAGCTTGTTTCAGTTTGGCAAGATTTGCACTGAATACTGAATGAAACAGCTTTATCTAATAGAGAGAAAAGCTTTTGAGCAGATTTGGGCTTGATTTCACTTCATTTCAACAGAAACACTATTTCAGCATTACTGTACTCAGAAAGCTGTAAACTGACAATCTTGATCATTGAAGTCCTAACATAAGTTTTTGTGCATATAACTTCTAACACATTAAAAACTGTCTTACAGCATTGCAGAAAACATTGTACTTCATAAGACATAAGCTTGTTTCAGTTTGGCAAGATTTGCACTGAATACT
>NC_068392.1:25449752-25470170 GCF_023724105.1 Carassius gibelio
TAGCACTGCGCCGTTAGGACCTGGGCTGGTTTCTGGGTACGTGGCAGATAAAACCGGTTTGAATCCGTCCATCAGGTGCTGGCCTCCTGTGAGGAGATGCGGAGACGGACTGGCGCTGAACGCGGAGTGAGTGAGGGAGGAATACTCTGAGTTATATCCACCCAAGGGTGAATGCAAAGAGCTCTGGAGCGCGGCGCCGTTCGCGTTTTGAACATCAATCCAACCGGTGCCCACATCCCACCAGGAGGAGCCGCCACCGGCGCTCACGTCCCCGGCGGAGATGCCACCGTGCGCGGATTTGAACCACGTCTCATACGGGTGCGCGACGCTCATCCGCGGGTAAATCCCCTGCAGAGTGTCCACTTTGGAGATGAACACCGACTGCGCGCTCGCGTCCTGAGAACTGTTGGCCACTGAAGTTTGAAACACGGGATAATCGTTTCCAAACGGGCTGGTGGAGGCGTTGTTGCCCGTTAATGAGAACGAGCTGTTGGCACTGAACGAGTCGTTGCGCTGCGCGCCGTACGGAGAGAGAGAACAGCTGCTGGGCGCTGCGCGTCTCCACGGGTGAAATCCTCCTTTCCCAAACGAGCCGCTGTCCGACGAGGGACTCGAGCTCCCGATTTTGTTACAGGTCGCTGCTAACATGGCCAATGGAGTGGATCCAACCCTCGGTTCCTCCTGTGACCATAAAAACATTCACATTTTCACTAAAGGCGATATTTAAAAGAAGAGCAATAAATGTCATAATCCCAAACACATTGTTTATAAAACTGATAGGAGATCAAGGCCTTTTCCCTTTGCCGCATGCATATCTAAATATGGTCAATTTTACACGTGAAATAAAGAGTTAATACTTTAAACGCAGGCCGTTTGGCAAATTTTCCTTAAACTTTTCCTAGACAATTGATTTGTTCACTGAAACAATTCAATCAAAGTAATATAATCATAAAGAACTGATATATTACCCTTTGCATTAAATGGATTTGCTTTGCGACACTTTAAGCTATAGTTCTTCTACAAAGCAAAGAGTTGAACTTGTTTAAACTCAATCCGTTGTACTAATATTCTTGCAATCTGTTCAGAATCTGCATTGCCATTAGCAGTCCTTTTAATAAAAATAAAGCTTCCACATAGAACCAAAAGTAGTTTTGCCGTTTTATAGAAGTTAGTAATGAATGCCATTTCATTTAATTAAACCTTCTGTTTTTGGTGTTTTTAAAGAACCCAGGAACCAAAACACCGATCTGATCTGAATAACCTAATGAAACATCAGTAATTATTATTGTATAATTACAGAATTCTTTGTTGAATATTATTTTCAAAGAACACTTATTTTTAAGATTGTAGCCTACTATTTGCTCCTCGAGCGCATTTCAGCATTACGCGTGATTACGCACAAACACGCTTGAAGCCTAAAGAAAGTATAAAGCAAATAAAGTTTAAGCAATATTAGATTGCTCTAAAGAGCTGTATCTATACTCACCCCAAGAAGTGAAGTTGCCATCACCTGTGAAAGGTCTTTGCATTTATAAGTCCCTCGGCTGTTTTGGAGCCTTTCACCGCCCACCGCTGCACAATGCGCTCGGCTCGGGCTTTGAAGAGCCGGCGGAGCCCGCGCGACCAATCAGATCTGCGTTCTCTGGTGACGTCATCGGCGGAGCGCTCGGTGACGTGTAGCGTGGGTAAAAGTGGGAGGAGCGGGAGGCCTAGTGAACCTTTCCAGAACCCTTTTCTTAATTGTTGGGGAAACCCATGTAAGGATAACTAATATTTCAACCACCTTCAATTTAAACATCTGAATATGACATCTGAAAGAAATATTGAACAGTGCATGATTCATTTTTTTTTACTTCAGGGTCTGTGTTTTTACTCGTCAGGACTCTGTTGAATTGTGGGTCGGTGGGCGTGGCGGGAAACTCGAGGGGGTGGAGGTGGGTGTTGCACGTGGTGGAGCAGCAGCTTCACAAACAAGACGAGATGAACTTGATCCACGAGCTCTTTCCTCTTTCATCTCGTTCACAGCAGAGAGTCGTGTGTGCGTAATCCACAGGCGGGTTCTGGTCTGATTTACTCCTGTTTGTGTGGATCATTAGATCCGGTAAAATCATCTACACTTCTGTCACTGTTGTGCACATTTCCAGATAAATATAATTGCAAGCGTTACGAAGTAGTGGGATGCAAAAAGTCTGAGATTTTCATTAATGCTTTCATTACGTAGCCTATTAGTTTCTCATTCTAATGCCTTCATTACAGATTATCATTTTAGGTTAAGAAGATATGAATTTGAGATTCACTGCATGATTTGGGAAGGTCACAAAGAGCATTTTGGCCTTTAATGCAAGCAAGAAAATCTGCCTATTCGTACAACACAGACTACAGTTTATCTATTCACGCTCACACATGTAGCCTAGGCTATACTTATTTTGTGATTTAGAAATAGCCTAAAGCCTATATATTTGTTCTGCATGTTTAAATATTTATATGTATTTTTCTAGGCTACCTAAAACTTTCTATTTATTTCCAGGTGACATCTCTATTTTTAGAGTTTGAAGTGCAGAGAATCGGTGCAAGTAAATTTTGAATTTTTTTGGACAGGAAATCAAATGCATATGGCTATCAGTTTCACACGAGCGTGCATCAGCATTCAGTGCACGTGGATATCGTGCGTTTAATTTGACTTTCAAATTTAATAAAGAGGTGAGCATTAATTACATGCGATTTTATTTGTTTGATTTAACGTTAGCGGGATCAGTGCAGTTTTCCGTTCATCACAATCAGTCTATAGATTATTAACCAGAATAAGACACTCTGTTGGTATTATACAATGAAATTACGTATAATTTTGTAGGCTAAGTGTATTTCTCTCATTTCAGTGAGCGCTGTTCGTATTAATTTCGCTTTAATTTTCTTTAAATCTTTTAATTTCAGGAAATGCGAAATATAAATATCATCAAATATCATAACATATTTCCGCAGCGATAAACTGTCAAAATAAATAAATAAATAGCCTAAATAAAGCATTTTTCACATGGAACCATTTTTCCCTCCTTATACAAAATACAGAATAATCCTTCAAAAACATACAGGCTATCAACTGAGCGCATTTTTGTTTTTAAATAAAATAAATAAATAAAAATAAAGTGCGATATGGTCGTATTCGATCAGTGGTAAAGTTAACCAGAGTTCAGAGGTCATGATACAGTAGAGCTGCACATATGTGTGTGTAGAACAGATGTCTCTCTCTCTCTCTCTCTCTCTCTCTCTCTCTCTCTTCTTTCCCACACGAGGAAGCTGTTCTTATAATAAGCGCGTTAACACGGTCCACCGAGCAGCGACAAAACGAACCGAGAGAGAGAGAGAGAAAGAAAGAGAGAGAGAGAGAGAGAGGGAGGGGTACTTGAACTGTTTGCTTGTTGGTTTTTAAGGGAACTTAAGATACCTCTCTAGAAATACACAGAGAACCCGTTTAATATCCTGCAATTAAAGCCAATTGAAGACAAACCAAATAAGAAAAAATCTATGTCCGTATGCATGGTGCGGTTTGTGATCAGCAGTAGTCTACTCAATTTAAGACCCAAATTCAACCGTTGCTTTGAGTAGGCTTTATTTTATTTTCAAGCAGTATTTGTCTTATAAACTCGATCTAATTCTAGTAAATTGAAATAATTAATTCACATAGTCTTTATATTCATATATAGGCTATAAACTGTATACACACAAACATAGATGTTTCAAGAGCTCATAAAAGTCTTTTCATCCTCACTGTATTGTTGACACTGTTGTGATCAGATGCATTTTAGACACTCTTTTATGTCTTGTCTGCCAGTCAGTGTGTGTGTGTGTGTGTGTGTGTGGATTGTTAAACAGGTTTGACAGGTGTGTGTGCTTTTGTGCATGCATTCACACACGCATAAGTTTGAAGACTGTAGCTATACACGTTAACTCCAGAAGTGAGCCAAATATTAAATCTCTCTTTGAGTTTGATGAGTTTTTCTTTAACATTTGTTGAGTTTTATTTTAATAAAATCTTTTGGGGGGGTGGGTCTAGTGTTTTTAATTCACGAAAACAGTTGCATGTTTTCTGATTTAGAAGCTGAGTAAATGTGTGTGTGTAAATTTGCATGTGTGTGTGTGTGTGTGTGTGCAGTATCTGAGCAGGACTGACAGCTCTTCTCTTCTCTTATTATCCTCTTGTCTCATCCCGAGGACATGCTGGTGGAAGTTATTCTGTCTGTCATCATGAGAGAAAGAGTGTGTGAAGTTTGTGAGATGACAGAAAAGTGTTACAGTAACAACAACCGATTGCATTCATAAAGTAAAAATAACACAACTTTAAGTGTGAGAAAGGTGAATGAATATTTCCGCTGCTCATTTCGATATGATAAATATACAAGGCACATGAAGATTTCCTAGATTATAATGTCTCAAATTAACTCTGTTCCACACACAAAGCTGTTGTATTACTGCATTAGTGTTTTATGATATGTTCATGGTGCTTTTGAAGCTTAATAGCATCTGTCATCATTCAAAAATGAAGTTTTGATATATTTACAGTAATACATTTACAAAATATCTTCATGGAACATGATCTTAACTTAATATCCTATCGATTTTTGGCATAACAGAAAAATCTATAATTTTGACCGGTACAGTGTTTTGTTGGCTATTGTTACAAATATACCCCAGAGACTTAGGACTGCTCTTGTGCTCCAGGGACACGTTTTATTTCAACTAAATGAAAATGAGAAATGCTGCAACTTGACGTTTAATTTCTTAAATGTGCATTCAAATGAATTTCACCTAAAAAACAAATGAATATTTTTAGTTAACTACATTAGACAGTCTGCTAGATCAGATGTAAACGTCTGCTTGTTCTCCTTCTGTCTGTCTGACTCTGAACATCCACCAGAGAGCCACACACACGCTTCATCAGCGCTCAGACCTGCAGATTTCCCACAGGAATCCGGCTCTCTCTCTCTATTAGGTTGATTTGTCGTACGCTAAACACACTCTGCATTGTTTTTAATCAACCTGTTGTCCGTCAGCAGACGTGATAATTTATGCCGATCGACAGAAAAGACGGAGACGGATTTCACAAGCATCCTCGAGGTCAGAGGTCAGGCGTCATCATCGTGTGTCTTCCCGAGTGAATGTAATTCGTTTGCCTGAGAGGTCTAGACTCTAATTGCTTAAGTTTATTTATGTGCATTTAAGCTTGTGCACTCTTACACAATGAGATTGCATGATTATGGAGCGTCTTGAAAGTCAAAGGGGTCCAGTGTTGTGTGCACTGTATATATGTGTGTGTATATGAGTCTATATAAGCCTGTTGAATCCTGAGTGAATCTAAGAGCGAGAAAGATGGATCTCCAGGGAATCGTAGAGACGACAGGTTGAATTATGGGTCAGCGTGAACAATCACATCCCCGTTCATAACATGATCATCTAAATCAGGAGCCCTGATACCACTTCCAGTCAATGACTGCCTGCGTCCTTCCACGACGCTAAAGTACGTGTGTAGCCTGTGGAAGTTTATTATTATAGGTTTGAGTGTGATTTGAGGCTCTAGCGTATCAAACTGTGTGTGTGTGTGTGTGTGTTGCACTGGTTTAATCAAAGCTCTCTTATTGACCGTCACTCTGTGGATGTTGTAAGCAGTTGCTGTCCAAGGTTAAATGAAATTGCAGTACGTCAGATGTTCTTTGTGAACCGGGCAAAAGAGAAAGATGGATAGATGTGTGTAGAGAGAGAGAGGGAGGTGAATGTGATAGAGACAGAGAAAGTGAATCTTCCTGTGATAAATGTGAACAGTGATCAACACAAGTGCACTATTAAGTCGTTCATCACAGGCTTAATTTCAGCGCTCGTCACATCCGCGGTGCACACGTGTGTTTGGTTGTGTGTGTAGTAAGGAAGAATCAATAACGGTTCAGATTCGATGTGTCCTTAGGTCTAGACAGTGTTAGGGATAAGGATATTAAGCGCCCAAGTTTGCGGGTTTAATGTAGCCTAAGATTTCCCTCAAAATTCGCCGCACTGGCCAACAGAAAGCTGCTTTCTTATGACTCTGTGTGAGATGCAAACAGTTTTACTGCACGTTGTTATTCTTCTCATTATTTCCCTAATGAACCGGAAGTATCGCACATTGACAGAAAACGGCTTCCTTATGCATTGCAAAATAAGGTGGAATAAGATCAAAATAAAAATAAAGAAGGTGGACGCTTGAGATCACGTAAACTTTTTGAAGTAACTATAGTTGCTTTTTCAAATAAATGAAGCTAGGTACATTGTTTTGCTAGTTATTGACTGACAGACGGCTCTCTTGTGTACATGTTAAGAGAAATCGAGAGGCGCTGTGTGAACATGATGCTCTCTGTAATTCTAGACTAAATGTCAGCATGCATTTACTCATCTCAGCTGCACAAAAACAGATCAAATATTCCTCTAAATGAATAAAAACATGCAAACTCAGAATCCAGATCCAGTTCAACCATAATAATAATAATCAATGACTTTAGTTAAACATCATGACTGAGTTTCATTTTTATTAATAGCTGAAGAGTATCAGTTTTGGTGTGAAAGAGCTTTGACTATTTTTTATATATGAAAAACAAACAGGCAAGCCCTGCCCGGATTTCAAAAGTAAGAAACAATGCATTACCTTTCATAAAAAGTAACTAAGTAATGTAATCAGTTACTTTTTAGGAAGCGAGGCAATATTGTAATGCATTACTTTTAAAAGTAAATTTTCCCAACACGAATCAATCACACATTTAATAAGCTGATCTTAGAACAGTTAGGGGTGAATTCAGGTGGATTGGGCTATTATTTTGCCATCGAAATTGTCCCAATCAACCTGAATTTACCATTTATGTATAAGTGTAATGCTGACACATCAAAATATCACGGCTCTCATCATAAACCCTTATGTCATTGACACCTCAAAATCACTTTCAGATTCACGGCAGAGGTCTTTTTGTTTTCTCACACTCTTAATTAAAGCACGTTATTTATTCTCGTTCGGACGGATGAATTTACGGTCGGTCTGATCGATGGAGGGATGGATTAATAGTCTGATTGAAACAGTTCTTCCCGTCACATTGGTTTTACAGTAACATCAATGCTGGGCGGTTCATGCACAGCTCGACACGTCTACAGTCCTGCTGTCACGCTCCTCAAACAATAAACTCCACCTGAGGTCAGCAGACGGGTCGCTTGACCACCTCTAAATTAGCCGGAGCCTTTTATGTGTCTTTATGTGTCCTCAGGGATGTGCGGTCTGGTTAGGACGGTGTTTAGGACAGTAGTGGACAGTAAGTAGACGATGGTCCCTTTGGGATCCTTTCAGCCATTAATACAGCCTCTCCTCTCCTCCTCTGCCCCATTGACCTCTGGGTAATAAAACAATATTATCTGTCAGCTAAATGAAGGAGGGGGGCAATTAGCGGCTTTTCTCCCAGCGGCGTGTTTAGAGACGGACCCCGAGAGGTTAAAGTCTCTGATTAAAGACCCACATGAAGAAGACAAGCGCTGCCTGGCGGTCACACACAGGTTTTAGCATCTGTGTGTTTATCCCACCCGGACGTGTTTATCAAAAGGGGTTAAATGACATAAATGGGTTAATCGGTGAAAAGCTTTGGTTTTTCACATGTGCTCTTTGGCTCATTCAGCTCAGGCCCGTGAAAGGAAACGCTTATGAATAGAAGAGATTCTCACACTTGAGACGAGAATGCGTCATCTGAAACCCTGATATTAGCCGCTTTTGTGGTTAATCCTCTCTAAGTGTGTGTGAGAGGAACGGACGGGCTTCTCAGGTGAATGTTCTGGCACAGGTTCACATCATTGTTTCTCAATGCATTTCTTCTGAATTCATTTTGTCGGTTCGTCCATGCATGCCAATTATTTTTATTTTTTTATCTTTTTGAATCCATCTACTCTTCCCGTTTTTGCTCTGTTGCAACAAGCACGTGAAACTTTTGAGCTTTTATTGTTTTTAGAACTTTTAAGGCGCTGTTATTTTTAGAGTGGCTATATCTGAATAGAACACTAGTGTACTGCAAACGATGCATGCTTGAATTCTTAACAATAGAATTTGAGTCCGTGTGTAGTATGCACCAACAGTGTTATATAACAAGGTTGTGCACCTTTCATTATTCCAGAATTTGAAATGAGGATAGCAAACTAGGTGCAGATTAATTAAAATTAATACTGAAGAATACTGTCATTCGTATGATGCAACTAAAACAAATCTGTGTGAATGACTCAACCTTGAGTCTAATAGATTCATCTTGGCATTTGATCAGGAAATCCTGACATGTGTCATTAGCTCTGAGACGTGATCTAAACTAATCTGGTTTTACAGCTTCTCCTGACCACAATATTTGCATGCGATACAAAAAGATCATTCAGGAACAGACCTCTGCTGCTTTATTTCCCTAAATACTGGATGTGTTGTGTGATGAGTTTGTCTATCTATCTATCTATCTATCTATCTATCTATCTATCTATCTATCTATCTATCTATCTATCTATCTATCTATCTATCTATCTATCTATCTATCTATCTATCTGAAGATAAGATCTGTTTCGCCGTTAGCTTGCACTTGTTTGTTTGGCACTTTTACTACAGATAATTGAAATTTCTATAGTTACTTGGAAGTAACACTCAAGTGTGTGTGTGTGTGTGTGTGTGTGTGTGTGTGTGTGTTTGAACTGCTTTTTCCAGGCGTTTGCATTTGTCTGTCTCCCAGGTTGATGGAAGAAACCCCGAGATGAGATCCAGAGATGAGAGATGAGTGTGTGGACCGAGGAGGATTAGATATGGAGTGTGAATGTAAATCTGCTCGGTCAGGAGTTGTTCTAGAAGTGATTGTGTGAGTATGATAGAGACTCTCTCTGCTCACCAATGCCTTTCATAAATAAAGAAGTGGACAGCGGCACTTTTGTTAACATTTACTCACGCCGTGCGGCTTTGGTGCCCTTGACTTCCACTTCAGAAAATTGTTGCCTCATCAGAGAGCAGCCGGGGGAAGCTGACAGGTAATGGTTAAAGGTGATAACTGCTCCGATTTCATCAACTGTCTGCCTCCATCTCTGTCACTCCGTCTTATTGTGGGTGTGCTGTTTGCAGGGAAACTCTCCGAAAGATTAGAAATCAGATGAAAACCGCGCTCGCTTCTCTGATGGAGGAGAAAAAGAGCGATATTTAGACATCAGCCATCACAGAGCGGGAGACGAAACGATGCCGTCCAATCATACTCTCCGAGACACTCTCATATTTTTAGTAGTGTAGTAAAATATATAGCATCGCATCACAGTATTTAAGCGTGATTTACGGTGCTGTTGGGAATCTGTGTCCCTGTTTGAGTGACAGCTGCTCCATCGCCATGGCAGCCGAATCTCGCGGTGCTGATGCTGAGCTGCGTGCGCGGTTGTCATGGCACCTGGAGGAACACTCAACTTTTCAAGCAGGAATGCTAAAATTGAAATGTGTCTAAACTGTTATTATGTGCTATTTGGTGGTTGAACCTGTGCATCGAAGCGTGAAGAGAAAAACACTGGGAGAGAAAGCAGGATCACACTTAAGCCTGTCAGCCATGATAAAACCATTACACCGTTTGCTATAATGATATTAAAATGATATGATGATTGTTGAGATCGTTTAGAAAGATGCCTTACCAAACCTACAGTCAGTTCAGTTTTTATTGTTTACGACACAAAAATCACATTTTGCCTTCCTTTTGAATATTATCAAGTCCTATAATTTTAGTATAACTAATGCAGTCAATTAAATTTTTCGTTACATTTTATTTTTCAAGTTTGAGTCACTTTCCTGTTTTTTTTTTTTTTTTATATATATTTTATAATTTTTTTAATATACCTGCGTAGTTGTTATTAGTTTTCTTTTCAGTTTAAGTTATGTTAGCACAAGTTAAAATGAATGGATATTGTGGTACTGATTTGCACATCACTTGACAAAAATTGTAATTAGGAACAAAGTGGATTACACACATTACGTAATGCAATCTGACTACTTTTTAATAATTTTTTTAACTGATTTATTATAACATACTCGATGATTGGGATTATTGTGTTTCATAGCAAAAAAAATAAACAATAATAATTAAAAGAGAAAAATAAACATTTGTTGACTGAATTAATTCTGAATAATTTACCGCCATTGTGTGAATAATATGTAAAACTGATTTTTGGAATCTGATTACATAATCCAGATTAAATGTAATCAGTTACTACCCAGCAATGTGTGTGTGTGTGTGTGCGTGCGTGTGCGTGCGTGTGTGTGTAATCTCTCACTGGATTATTACAATTAATGGCTGAATTAATGTTTGGAAATCTATCCATCTCAGTTTTTTTTTCTTGAATTTCAGTTTGATATCCTTTACATATAAGTTTTTTGTTCAATGCTGTGTTGAAGGGTGAACAATTATTGACGCTTGAAGACATTTGTGCTGATTTTCATCAGAAGTGCAGTGATTTTCAGCAGAAGAGGCTCTTTGAATCCCTCTCCGGGAGAAAAGCACTTTGGCAGATTCATGACAGATTCCACACAGTGATTATTGCATTAGAAACACTCGGATAGAATCACATAAAACATGTCACTTAAGAACATGCAGGAAAATGTCAAGAGGGTAAAAGAGACGCTGGATGACTGTGTGTGTGTGTGTGTGTGTGTGTTTTCGGGAAAAACAGCTGTGGGAACCTTACAACGTGTTAAGTATTCCAGCGCTTTCAGAAAGTGAAATTGGGCGTATAATCTCTCTGGCACACTTTTTTATTTTAACGGCATGTGGATTGGATTCACAGAAACATCTGGTCCGGCTTTATTCACACTCACTCGCTTTATTTACTCAAAATTTAAATCCCATGTTAAAGCTACTTTTAACCCTGGGACAAGCCATGTTTTGCGAATTTGCCATAAAGTAACATATGAACAATGAGCAGAACAAATTAACCCAATATTACCTTTTAAAATGAAGTGTGAAAAGCGCATTGCTTATTATAGGCCCCCATTGCTTTCGAATCTCATTTGCATATTTAAAGCACCGCATCTGACTTTTTACATTTGAATATGCAAATATATGCAGATGAGTTTTGAGACCTACGGCAAAGGGAAAGAAATTCAGTGTCAAACTTAAAGGGATAGTTCACCCGAAATTTAAACTTTGCTAATTTTCTCACCCTCAGGTCATCCACTTTTTATTCTTGATTAGAACAGTAAACATTTTTAGCTGAAACCGGGATCCCATTGACTTCCATTGACTTCCAGAAACCTTACATTAAACTTTCAAACTATTTAAAAATGGTAATTTTAAATTTAATAATAAAAAACACTTAGTTTAATATCTTATTTTTATTGCAATGCACAGTTTGAACATGCATTTGGCCACTGAAGGGTTAACGCAGAAGAAAGCGAGAAAAAGTTGAGCATCAAGAGTGACGGGGGAACTTCTGATCATGGTCATTTCGCTTTTTTTGAGTGTCGTCAAAACTGCAAACTCTGGGAAATGTCAGAGCAATTGCCATACATTCAGTCCCAGAGGTATTCTGGGTAATTTCAGCGCTCCATATCCATACATACATCCATTTGCACAGATCTCTGTCTCTCTCACTGTCTGTCTCTGTTGACTTTCTCCCCGTGACATTTGAGGGCCGTGTGTGTCTAGCATGGACTCATATTTTCCAACTCTGTGTCATTTGGTCTGCGCTGAAGTCAGCTTCAGGTGGGTCTAAAAGCAGACAAATTGCATCTGTTTGCCAACATGTTGAAAAGGTAAATTGCTTGCAAATCTATTAAGAGCAGCTTCAGGAACGGTGTAATTGGTCAGCGGCTGGCTCTCCGTTGTACAGCGGTAATGAGAGCAGGAGAGCACTTACTGGACCAGCCTTTGTCCAGTCGCTTTAGTCTGCTGTTTCTGATTCGTCATCAAGCGCACAGTGAGAGCTGCTGTTCATGTAGTGCAACCATTTACCTTAAATCTGATTGGAAAGAAGTCTCTTTTGTTCACTAAAGCTGCATTTATTTGATTAAAAAAAATCTGTAAAAATGTAGAAATATTATTTCAAGGTAAAATAAGTGTTTTTCTTTGTGAATATATTGTAAAGTGTAATTTATTTCTGCGATCAAAGCTGTATTTTCAGCATCATTCCTCCAGTCTTCAGTGTCACATGATCTTCAGAAATCAGTATAATATGATTATTAATCATTAATATGATTATTATCAATGCTGAAAACAGTCGTGCTGCTTCATATTATTTGTGGAAACCGTGATTTTCCGTCATTTTCAAGCAACTTGAAACTTGAATAAAAGTGAATTGAACATGAATTTAACTTAATGTTAACTTCACAAACGTACATTTTAATTTACAATTTGTTTTATTATTTTCATATAGTTTGAATACGTTTATGGTTTTAAATAATATTTTAAATCAGTTTTTATTTTTACAATTTCATTTTCATTTTATAGTTTAGTATTTGTGTTTTTGTCAGTCGTTATTTAAAATAAATATATATTGTGTTGCGCCATAAAAAAGCATTTTATTGTGCTACTTAGTTGCTTACTTTTAATGCATTACATTACTTTTAGTCACCTGGACTTGCTTATTTATTTTTAATAAAAAAAGTTAGATATTCAGGTAGTATATAACCCAAAGCTATATTTTTGGCAACTGTAAAGGCCCTTTTCGTACCAAAAATAAACGACTTACTTTCTGATCTGATTATGTAACTCATGTTACTTGTTATGCTTTATTCCCAACACTCCCTTTCTTTTCCTATGCACTCATTTCCAGAAGTGTGTGTGTGTGTGTGTGTGTGTGTTTATGTTGTTGAAGCTGAATTGATGGTTTAAAGCAGCTCAGAGTAATCAAACCTCAGAAACACTCGTTTTTATCTGTCTGTCAACATGTGATTTCATCACAGCACATCGACTGTGTGCATCAATGCATGTGTGTGTGTGTGTGTGTGTGTGTTCATCTAATTTAATACCATTTATCTCTGCCATACTTGAGTTCACTGCTGGAGTGTGAAGTTGTTCTGCATCATTAGTGAGACGCGCTCATCCCTCGAGAAGCGGATCGACCCTGCACTGATGACATTACCTATACAGGTCAAGAGGTCACAACACAAAATCTGTTACTTGAGCATGTGTGTGTGTGTGGAGGGCAATGCAATTTATTCTGGTCAAAGCTGCACGTTTGATGCAGAATGCAATGGAAAGGAAAGCTGAACTTGCCTCGTCTTCCCAGTCTGTGCTCAGTAGTTCGGTTCCTAATGGGATGAAGACAAGAGGTCCAGTTAAAAGCCGCTTGAAGGACTGAATCAAATCAAAGAAGAGAGACATTGCTGGTGAATTGGTGAAATCTGTGCGTCTCTCTCTGGGAGGCGTGCCGGCAGGTGGCTGTCATGTCTCTAATCGGCCTCTGTGGTGTGAAATTGTGTTCATTATGTGCAGGAGGAAAGCACAAGAACCCCTGCGAGCTCCCAGAGAAAGACAGAGAGAGAGCATTCATGAGAAAGTGTGTTTGACGAGATGGTTCAAAGGACGTGATAAACCGCATGTAAGAAACTTTTTAGCTCGCCATTGCACTGCAGATATTTGTATTGGTTTAATCTTAAACTCTGTTGATAAATTTTTCAGAAATCAATATTTGATATCTAATTGTTTCTTCTCAAGTAAATGTATCTTGAATTAAGCGTTTAAACAAGACAAAAATAT
This sequence comes from Carassius gibelio, assembly GCF_023724105.1. Lineage (NCBI taxonomy): Eukaryota > Metazoa > Chordata > Actinopteri > Cypriniformes > Cyprinidae > Carassius > Carassius gibelio. The sequence goes on from NC_068392.1 coordinate 25,463,492, forward strand.
AATGCCATTTTTTTCTTTCTTTTGAAAAAAAATAAAATAAATCTGGAAGTGTTGTTGAAAATTAATTTTTTTTTTACCCACTTGACAGATTGTTTTCTTGTTTTAAGCAATTAATTAATTAATTAATTTAAAAATAAACTTCTTTTTTTTCAGAAATCATAATGTAATACGTATGTTATATCAGGACTTAATAAAACTGTATCTTGATTTAAGAGTTTTTAGATATTTGAACTGGAAAATGAGACAAAAACATAAAAAAAACCAAAAATAAAATTAATAATAATAATAATAATAATAATAAATGGCAATGGGGTCACAAAAAATTTCTTGGTTTCACTTTAAAATTACATTATATTTTAATGCACTACCACAGTTTTTTTATTTTATTTTATTTTTTATTATTTTTTCATTTTAAGCTTAAATGTTAAGTTTAAATTTTGATTGATTTTTTTTGGATAACAAAACTTGTATTTTTAAGTTTACTTTTTTTATGTAAAGAAATTATTATGAAAGAACTTTTTTTTTACATTAATTGTTAAACATAAATTGTCAATATAGTCAATAAGTTCCTCATTATCAATTTGCTTTGTATAAATTAATACATGTAAACATGGTTTGAGAGTGAGTGCATTTTGGCAAATTACTAATTAAATTTGTTTGTCATTACAGACCATATGAACTGACTGGCCATAATGTTTCGAAGGAAGTGCATTAATCTGCATTAATGAATTGTGCACAAAAAGAGCAAGAACTATATCTAAGACAGTGAACAGGGTCAGTTTTAGTCTTCTGTTGACTTGAACGCAGCTGTGAGCAATGTTAGCTGTCATGCTAACATCTGACAGACAAATGCTGCGCTCCGTTCAAAGTCAGAAGTGGGATGTATATTCATTCCTGACATCCCAGAATACAACCATCAGTGCGGCATTGTTCGCAGCGCAGGAGATGATGTATATGTTAAGTTTGCAGGTGTTTGATTGAAGTGGTATAGCAATGAAATAGCGGAGGATGCTACACTAGCACTTGTTCTGCAGGTGTGCGGGGGACAGGTGTGACTTCACCTGTTACACTGATGGCTGTCACATAGTTCTTATGTGTTTTTATGTAGATGTGTGAAAAATATGTTACATAAATTAATGTGCTTGGACACAGAGCTCTGTGAAAAGCCAGCCTCTTTAGCAATGACCTTTTGTGTCTTCTCCTCCTTGTGCAAGGTGTCAATGCTCATCTTTTTGACAACTGTCAAGTCAGCAGTCTTCTCCATGCTTGCGTAGCCTTCAGAAGTAGACTGAGAGACCATTTAAAGGCTTTACAGGTGTTTTGAGTTAATTAGCTGATTAGAGTATGGCACCAGGTGTCTTCAATATTGAACCTTTTCACAATATTCTTATTTTCTGCGAAACTGAATTTGGGATTTTCCTTAGTTGTCAGTTATAAACAACAAAATTAAAGGAAATAAACATCTGAAATATATCAGTCTGTGTGTAATGAATGAATATAATATACAAGTTTCACTTTTTTAATGGAATTAGTGAAATAAATCAACTTTTTGATATGATATAGTGTGTGTGTGTTATAAAAAGTGTTTTTCTTCAAGTGTATGTCTCAGTAAAATATGTATTTTTTTAAATCTTAATAAAAATCATAAAAAAATAGTTTTTTTTATTTTATTTAATGCATCGAATGAAATATATTATGCAGCGTAATTCATATATTTTTGTGGTGGCCTCTGAATGTTTCTCAGTGCTTCATGGTGTTGGAGGCGAGCGCATGAGGAGGGAGGCGTGACGGGGAAGTGTTCCACCTCACTGCGGTCTCCATGGCTGGAGGGTCAAGCTGCTGGGGCACTCGCACCCAAAAACCTGAGAAACCGGCGCATTGAGTCAATCTGGAGGGGTTTTCCCCTTCAACACTGCCGTCCTCTTTCAAAGGCTCTCCAGAAGTCACCTCCTCTCCTCCAGCTCACTTTATTTGTCTTTCTCATCATATCAGAGGCTCTCTGTGATGCGCACCAGTGCGGGACAGGAAGTGATGCGATGGATTAAGTCGAAAGGGAGAGTAGGAAACGGACTCAAAGACAGCAGGGAGGAACTGTGAAGGATTAGGACGTTGTTTTGATGCTCCGTCGTTTATGAAGAGGGTGAAGCCTGAATGAACCACAGCGCTCGTAATGGGCACAAACTGTGTCTGTGCTGTGTGACTAAACGCTGGAGTTTAGAGCCGTATGGAGGCTTTTGTTCGGGGGCAGTAATGAGTCAAAAGCCCTCGGGGGGTCAATAAAACCAAGGAGGGGGTGGTTGTAAAAGAAGCCAGGGAAGAGAATTTATCAATCACTCTTCTCTCTTCTTCTCCAGCATGTGATGAATGAAATCTGTTGCTTAAAGTCCTTAGAAAGTCCTTCACTTCGAGTGCGTCCATTCATCCCCTGCAACGGGGGTAAGGGGCCAGAACCCACCCGAATCCGATTAGCACTAAAACTGGGCACTCAGTGTTTGTTCATTAAAGATACTTGTGAGTTACAATGCTTGTCACATTCACAGGTTTCTCTGAATCTGAATCCGTCACTTACAGCAAATATGATTTTGCTTTCATCTACAGTAGCAGACGCTGGGTTTCTGCAGGCTTTTAAAAGGACTTTAAAAGTCTTGATTCACCCTCACACAAATTAAAGTCTTTAAGTCTTAAATTCATTAAGTCGTCAGGTTACACTTTATTTTAAGTTGTCCTTGTTCCAGTGTAATTATACATTAAGTACTGAGTAATATTAAGGGTTAGAATTTGGTTTAGGGCAACTTGCATGTAATTATGCATAATTTATTGTTATTATAATAGCAAGTGTATTTGTAATTTGTAACACTGACACCTTAAAATAAAGTGTTACCAGTTGTAGCATTAAATGTTGAATGCATTGCTTAAAATAAGCGTCTTCCTCAGTATTTTTACCTTGTTTTGCAGTGTTAATATCAGAATCAGGAAAAGCTTTAATGCCAAAGGAATCTGTCAGGAGATTCCAGGACAGAAAGTATAGTGCAGACATTATATGCAGTATTTAACGTATTAAAAACACTAATAATAAAGCAAATAGACAATAACAATATAGTAATAAAATATCTCAGCACCCTTAAATAAAGATACATTTACTTGAGATGCAAAATAAAGATATAAAGTCTTGAATAACTATGGAGTTTTGAGCTACTTAAGTTAATGACGTTGTTTTTCAGGCTCCATTGGCAGATATGTTTTCTTGTTTTGATCATAAACTCACTTCATTTGGACTTATATTTTTGTCATTTTGCTTCTGATGTAAATGTATCTTGATTTAGACATTAGATATTAGACACTGCTCACCTGCTCAAAATTGCTCAAAATTGCTCAAAGCTGCATTTATTTGATTTTAAAAAATACATTAAAATTGTGTAAAATTGTGAAATAATATTACAATTAAAAAGAGCAGTCGTCTTTGTGAATATCTGTTAAACTGTAATTTATTTCTGTGATCAAATCTGAATTATCAGCATCATTATTCCAGTTTTCTTCAGAAATCATTCTATTATACTGATTTGCTGCTCAAGAAACATTTCTGATTATTATCAATGTTGAACAAAGTTGTGCTGCACAATATTTTTTGTGGTAACAGTGATACATTTTATTTTTCATGATTCACAGATGAATAGAACGTTCAAAAGAACAGCATTTAATTCAAATGGAATCTTTTAGAACATTCCAAATGTCTTTACGGAATTTTGATACACTTAAACTTTTGAAAGGCAATGTAACAGAGCTCACTGAAGCTTCTCACACTGCAGTCAGTCCCATATTTATTTACTATGATTTTCATATGAACACTGGTGTTTTGGCAGAAGCTGTAGTTACCATAGTAAATGTTAGTAAGGGTCAGCGCTCAGCCCAGCCCCCCGTGTGTGTGTGTGTGTGTGTGTGTGTGAATGGAGTGTTTAATGTGAGAGTGTTTCTGCTCGAGCTGCTCTGAGGGACAGGACAGCTGTTTAGAGCCGAACCGACTCTTCATATGGATATGTATGTTAATGAAGAGCAGAAAGGGAATGAATCTGCTTCACAAAGGGCCGTGGTCGCGGTCAGACCAGGTCTGTCGGCCGTCCTGAATATAGAGGGTTTCTGGTGAACGTATTAGCTGCTTATTAGTTACTGTGTTCACATCTAGTTCATGATGCTCAGGCTCTGTCTCTAGAGGTTTGGATGCTATCGTGTCTAGATAATTCAATTAGCAGATGGTGTGTTACGTAAACTGAACGGGTGTCTATTTGTCTTGTGGATTTACAGTGTTTCCTGAGAGGTTCAACACCATAGATTTAAGAAATCAGATCAAAATAATAATCAGAAATGTTTCTTGAGTAGCATATTATTCTGATTTCTGAAGATCATGTGACACTGAAGACCGGAGGAATGTTTCTGAAAATACAGCGGAGCATCTCTGAAATAAATTACATTTTAACAGATATTCACAAAGACAACTGCTCTTCTGAATTGTAATAATATGTCACTATTTTACACAATTTTAATGTATTGTTTGATTAAATAAATGCAGCTTCGGTCAGCAATAAGTGACTTCTTTAAAATATTAGAAAATCTGAACTTTTGAGTTTTTATATAAATAAATATAATAATATAACCTATTGATTTACATCATTTACAATGTCTCCTGAGATTTTCAAGTGATTTTTTTGTTCACTTCCTTAACATTTGTCTCCTAAAACACTATAGATTAAACCAATAAAAGCAAAGGTTTCGTAAAAACATCGAACAATGCTGATTCTTTTTATTTTCAGAGCTTGTTGCAAACCATGCATTCATGCATTTCCATCCCATGCAACCCATTTTCAAAAAGATTTGAGCTAATAGATGCCTCTGTAGATTTGTTAAATGGACCAGAAAAATGCTACAGCGGTTTTATGCTAATTAGAATTTGGCTAATTGTTAATAGATTGCAGAAAGCATCAAGGATCGGCTTTCAGTTTCAGATTGATTTTCTTCTTTAGATTTTAAGAATGCATGTGCACTAAGCTGTGGGTTTGTCTGTTGTTGTGCATCGGCAGAAGTGAAGGAGAGGAAAGATGTGTGTGGTTCCTGGAGAAATTAGCGTGTTGGATTGAGATGCCAGCATGGGGCGCAGGAAACCATTGCCTTTGCTCTGTCACCAGCGCTCCAGCACAATGGTGTAAATCTGTGTGGCTGTGCACCGTCCTCACACTGAGACAGCAGCCCCCCGTCAGGCCAGCTGTGAGGGGTTAATGACAGCCGATCCGCCCCGCCGGGGGCCGCAAGCTTTGTGTGTCTGAATCTACAGTTCACTCCCAGGAAGGAAGCCAAGCGGGAGAAATGAAAGATTTTGCTGCTCAGAGTTCTGCATTGTGTTCATGCACAATTCCTTTAAAGCATAAATAATCAGTATTATTAAACACATATTTAATGAGACACTGATGCATTGCTACATTTCTCCAAATCTGATGAAGAAACAAACTCATCTACATCTTGGATGACCTGAGGATGAGAACATTTCCAGCAAAATATTGGTATAAAAGGTGGAAGTCTGATCTAAGCTGAAATGATTTCTCCGCAGTATTTCTGCTCCGCTCAGTGAAGTTATGGTTTATGCTGTGATGGCTCCGTGTCGTGGAGGTTATTGATGGCAGACTGAATGGGAGAATCGCTGGCGACCTGCATGTAAAGATGTGGATTTATTGCTCCAGATCCCTCCAACAATTTCATCAAAAGCTCATTGGCCTGCAGCGTTTCTCCCGTGATAAATCAGCCGGAGCAGAGCGGATGAGAGACGGGAGCAGAGGTCACGGAGGAATGATGCTGAAAATACAGCTGTGCTTTACAGAAATAAATTGCATTTGAACAGATATTCACATTTAAAACAGCTATTTTAAATTGAAAAAATATATTGCAATTTTACTGGTTTTACTGTACAAAAATGGTATCATTTAAGTACTAATGTGTACACTTTAGGTACTTTAGGTACAAAGGTGTGCCTTATAAAAAGTTACCACCCCAGTGACACATTTTGTTCCTTTTTTTCTGTATGAATGTATGTTTTAATCAAATAAACACAGCCTTGGTGAGCAGAAGAGACTTCTTTCAAAAACATTACAAATCTTAGTAATGCTGTACCTTATTTCTTTTTGAAAGTGAAATTGCAGAATTTTGTACCATTCAGTATTGAACTGATGTAGCACACAGGATGCAGAATTGCAAATGGAATTTAAAAGTAAGGAAGTTAGTTAATTTAATTAATTAAAATGAAATAGCGAAGATTTTCAAGACAAGCCTTGAACGGTTGGACAAATTCACAAAGGAAAACAAAATTAGGTTATATATGTGTGTGTGTGTGTGTGTGTGTGTGGGTGTGTGTGTGTGTGTGTGTGTGTGTGTGGTGTGTGTGTGTGTGTGTGTGTGTGTGTGTGTGTGTGTGTGTGTGTGTGCGTGTGTGTGTGTGTGTGTGTGTGTGTGTGTGTGCATGTGTGTGTGTGTGTGTGTTTTATTGTATTTATCATCTTTTTTGTAGCAGGTTTGAAGAACACTTTATTTCCCAGAATGCATTGTGGGTAGAATATGGGTGTGTCCCGTTCCATTCAATTTAGTTGAATTAAAACTCATGCTCATGAACTGAAAGGAGGTTCTGGATGATGCACGTTAT
>NC_068392.1:25470670-25505134 GCF_023724105.1 Carassius gibelio
ACCTGGTTGTGCTGGAGCGCCACCTCTGGCTCAACCTAACAGAGATTAAGGAGAGCGACAAAGTGGCCTTTCTCGATGCCCCAGTCTCTCCATGCGGCCTCTTCGGACCAGCGGTAGAAGGGTTTACAGAACGCTTCACTGCAGCACAGAAGTCGTCCCAAGCCATGCGACACTTCCTGCCCAAGCGCTCCACCTCTGCCCCGAGTCGCCCCAGGACTGCGCCGACTCAGCACCAGAGCAAACCTGCCCCTTCTACCCCCCAGGCGGCACCCCCTAAGGAGCAGCACCCAGCTCGCCCCACTAGGCGCGCTAAACCGCCTAGACGTCAGGGCCCCCGGCAAAGGATTGTGCTGGACCCGACGCCCTCTAAATCCTCCTGATCGTTGGGGAAGAAAGAGGAAGGGGCAAAGTCCCGCTGCGGCCGGACCACCCCAGAAGCTCTCTCGCCTGTCTGCTGTGCGACCTGGGCCCACTGTTGTTGCGTCCATGCAAAGCGCCGTTGTTATGGCGAACACAATAAATATTTCAAATTTTCAAAAAGAGAGCACTTTTCCTCTTCCACACTCGTCGGTGTTCAGGCCCCTGATCAGCGGTCTGCCATCCGACACTATCCAGCCCCTTGTCACGCGGGCCGAGGCCTGGCAGGCCATCCCCGGAGTGTCCAAGTGGGTGTTGGGGATAATAAAACACGGATACTCACTGCAGTTCGCCCGAAGACCCCCGCGTTTTCGCGGAGTGATTCCCACCTCGGTAGAGCCGGACGATGCTCAGGTCCTCCGCACCGAAGTGATGACGCTGTTAAGGAAGGGAGCCATAGAGATAGTTCCTCCCTCAGACAGCGGGTCGGGGTTCTACAGCCGTTATTTCCTTGTCCCCAAGAAAGATGGCGGTCTCAGACCCATCTTAGACCTCAGACACCTGAACCTTTCCCTCATGAAACGGAAGTTCAAGATGTTGACACTGAAGCAGATCCTCACGCAGATTTGCCCCGAGGACTGGTTCTTCTCGCTGGACCTGAAAGATGCTTACTTTCACATCCAGATAGCCCCCCATCACAGACGATTCTTGAGGTTCGCGTTCGAGGGTGTGGCTTACCAATATACAGTCCTTCCCTTTGGGCTGTCTCTAGCTCCCCGCACTTTCACGAAGTGCATGAACGAGGCGCTCTCCCCTCTGAGACAGATGGGAATTCGCATTCTGAACTATCTCGACGACTGGCTCATTCTAGCCCAGTCACGAACCGAGCTAGACCACAACAGATCCATGCTCCTGAGCCACTTACAGTGCCTAGGACTCAGGGTCAATTTCGCCAAGAGCTCACTGCTCCCCAGCCAACGTATTACGTTCCTGGGAGCAGTTTTCGACTCCGTCAATATGAGGGCGGTCATATCACCAGAGCGCGCTCTTGTACTTCAGCAGCTCGCGGCCTCTGTCAAGAACAAAGCCTGTTTCCCTCTGAAGTTCTTTCAGAGGATGCTAGGGCTGATGGCTTCCGCCTCCCCAGTTTTACAGCTCGGCCTCCTACGAATGCGGCCCTTGCAGTACTGGCTGAAACTCCGGGTCCCACCTCATGCTTGGCGGCACGGCCGCTTTCGCATCAGGGTCAACCAGGCCTGTCTAGCAGCCCTGGAGCCTTGGATGAACCCTGTTTGGTTCAGTCGTGGAGTACCCCTACAGGCGGTTTCCAGAAGGACGGTACTCTCAACAGATGCGTCCAACCTGGGTTTGGGTGCTCTGTGCGAGGGCAGACCAGCCTTCGGCTCGTGGTCGCACGAAGAAAGCCATCTTCATATCAACTGCCTCGAGATGCTGGCAGTAGAACGAGCCCTTCAATCCTTTCAGGCAATCTTGGAAGGGCGCCACATCCTAGTCCAGTCGGACAGCATGACAGTGGTGTCCTACATAAATCACCAAGGCGGCCTTTCGTCCAGCCGCCTCTGCGCACTGGCAAAGCGCCTCTTGGAATGGGCATTACCCAGGTTGCGATCGCTCAAGGCGACACACATACCTGGCAAGACGAATCTGGGAGCAGACATGCTTTCACGGAGCAATGTCCCCTCGGACGAGTGGATGCTCCATCCCCAGACAGTTCTCAAAATCTGGGAGATTTTCGGGAAGGCAGAGGTCGACCTCTTCGCCTCAGAAAGCAACTCTCATTGCCCAACTTATTTTTCAAAGGAAACAGATGCACTGGCCCACAACTGGCCCAGCCTCCTTCTTTATGCTTTTCCCCCGATTGCTCTGATCCCTCAGGTCATCAGACGAGTCAGGGAAGACAGACACAGAGTCCTCCTAGTGGCCCCACTCTGGAGGACCCAAGTTTGGTCCTCGGAGCTTTTCAGGCTTTCCATGAAAGCCCCATGGCCGATCCCCCTGAGGCGGGACCTCCTCTCTCAGGCGAACAGGACAATCTGGCATCCACAGCCAGAACTCTGGGCTCTGCATGTATGGTCCCTCGATGGGAGCCTCTGAGCCTCCCCGGGGACGTACTACACACCATTGCTCAGGCAAGAGCCCCGTCTACAAGACGCCTCTATGCCCAAAAATGGTCAGTCTTTGTTGACTGGTGCTTAGCACAAAACAAAGACCCTGTTGAGTGTGATGTATCTCCGATACTGTCATTTCTCCAGGAGCGTCTAGAAAAGGGTCTCACCCCTTCCACACTCAAAGTGTACGTAGCAGCCATTGCAGCATTTCATGCTCCTATTGCTGGCCAATCAGTGGGTCGACACAGCCTCATTGTGCGTTTCCTGAGAGGTGCTAGGCGGTTGAAGCCCCCACGCCCTCTTACCATTCCCACTTGGGACCTTCACACGGTCCTTGGAGCACTCAAAGGACCTCCCTTTGAACCGCTGCGGTCAGCTGACCTTCGGCCCCTAACGCTCAAAACCGCTCTGCTACTTGCTCTAGCATCGGTCAAGCGTGTTGGCGATTTGCAGGCCCTCTCGGTGAGCCCTGCATGCCTTGAGTTTGGGCCCAATGACTCTAAGGTCATTTTAAAACCCAGGCATGGCTACGTACCTAAAGTGCTCTCGACGCCATTCAGAGCACAGGTAATTTCCCTCTCAGCTCTGCCTCCGTTGTCAGGTGAGCGAGAGCTGGATTTACTCTGCCCAGTGAGGGCTTTGAGAATTTACATTGAGCGGTCTCAGCCGTTCAGGCAATCTGACCAGCTTTTTGTCTGCTTTGGTGACCGCACCAAAGGGTCTTCGGTCTCAAAGCAACGCCTCTCGCGTTGGATAGTTGAAGCTATCGCTCTATGTTACTCCTCTATGGGCCTTGAGTGCCCCATAGGAGTTAGAGCCCACTCTACTAGAGGGATGGCCTCTTCATGGGCCTGGTCTAGTGGTGTCTCTATCAAGGACATCTGTGAGGCGGCCGGCTGGTCCTCGCCGTCCACTTTTGTCAGGTTCTATAACTTGGATATCCCGACCTTGCATGCTCGGGTTCTTTCGGTTTGATACGACAGCCTCTAGCAGACTCTGTCATCATACCACCTCCAGGGAGCTAGCTCCCTCTCAGCAGTGTAGCGTCAAGGGTTCGATGGCTCCGGCCCTCTCACTTATCCTCTGGACCCCAGGGTGTTCAAGTTAAGTCTTGTCGTTCCCTACCGTGGCACGGCGCGGTTGAATTCGTTCCCCATACGCAGTATGAGTGAAGTATCGAAAGGGAACGTACTCGGTTACGAACGTAACCTCGGTTCCCTGAGATACGGAACGAGTACTGCGTTATATGCCGTGCCACGAGGCTGCGGGTTCAGTGTCGTCGCTTCAGTCGTATGACCTGATTTCCTCTGGCGATTGCCTGCTTATATAGCCATTCGCCCCGCCCATTCTGGCGGGCTTTGGCGCGCTGCATCGCCACAGGCTCGCGCAGCTACGCAGCGCTGTCATTGGTTTAAAAAAGTTTACAGATTAAACCAATGGCAGTGCAGTTGCACTGCGTTATTGAAAAAAGGCTTCAGTATCGAGGAAAAAAGGAGCTTTTCCCCGTACGCAGTACTCGTTCCGTATCTAAGGGAACCGAGGTTACGTTCGTAACCGAGTACGTTCTCTGCAATGCTGTAAGACAGTTTTTAATGTGTTAGAAGTTATATGCACAAAAACTAATGTTAGGACTTCAATGATCAAGATTGTCAGTTTACAGCTTTCTGAGTCCAGTAATGCTGAAATAGTGTTTCTGTTGAAATGAAGTGAAATCAAGCCCAAATCTGCTCAAAAGCTTTTCTCTCTATTAGATAAAGCTGTTTCATTCAGTATTCAGTGCAAATCTTGCCAAACTGAAACAAGCTTATGTCTTATGAAGTACAATGTTTTCTGCAATGCTGTAAGACAGTTTTTAATGTGTTAGAAGTTATATGCACAAAAACTTATGTTAGGACTTCAATGATCAAGATTGTCAGTTTACAGCTTTCTGAGTCCAGTAATGCTGAAATAGTGTTTCTGTTGAAATGAAGTGAAATCAAGCCCAAATCTGCTCAAAAGCTTTTCTCTCTATTAGATAAAGCTGTTTCATTCAGTATTCAGTGCAAATCTTGCCAAACTGAAACAAGCTTATGTCTTATGAAGTACAATGTTTTCTGCAATGCTGTAAGACAGTTTTTAATGTGTTAGAAGTTATATGCACAAAAACTAATGTAAGGACTTCAATGATCAAGATTGTCAGTTTACAGCTTTCTGAGTCCAGTAATGCTGAAATAGTGTTTCTGTTGAAATGAAGTGAAATCAAGCCCAAATCTGCTCAAAAGCTTTTCTCTCTATTAGATAAAGCTGTTTCATTCAGTATTCAGTGCAAATCTTGCCAAACTGAAACAAGCTTATGTTTTATGAAGTACAATGTTTTCTGCAATGCTGTAAGACAGCTTTTAATGTGTTAGAAGTTATATGCACAAAAACTTATGTTAGGACTTCAATGATCAAGATTGTCAGTTTACAGCTTTCTGAGTCCAGTAATGCTGAAATAGTGTTTCTGTTGAAATGAAGTGAAATCAAGCCCAAATCTGCTCAAAAGCTTTTCTCTCTATTAGATAAAGCTGTTTCATTCAGTATTCAGTGCAAATCTTGCCAAACTGAAACAAGCTTATGCCTTATGAAGTACAATGTTTTCTGCAATGCTGTAAGACAGTTTTTAATGTGTTAGAAGTTATACGCACAAAAACTAATGTTAGGACTTCAATGATCAAGATTGTCAGTTTACAGCTTTCTGAGTCCAGTAATGCTGAAATAGTGTTTCTGTTCAAATGAAGTGAAATCAAGCCCAAATCTGCTCAAAAGCTTTTCTCTCTATTAGAGAAAGCTGTTTCATTCAGTATTCAGTGCAAATCTTGCCAAACTGAAACAAGCTTATGTCTTATGAAATGAAATGTTTTTTGCAATGCTGTAAGACAGTTTTTAATGTGTTAGAAGTTATATACACAAAAACTAATGTTAGAACTTCAATGATCAAGATTGTCAGTTTACAGCTTTCTGAGTCCAGTAATGTTGAAATAGTGTTTCTGTTCAAATGAAGTGAAATCAAGCCCAAATCTGCTCAAAAGCTTTTCTCTCTATTAGAGAAAGCTGTTTCATTCAATATTCAGTGCAAATCTTGCCAAACTGAAACAAGCTTATGCCTTATGAAGTACAATGTGTTCTGCAATGCTGTAAGACTGTTTTTAATGTGTTAGAAGTTATATGCACAAAAACTTATGTTAGGACTTCAATGATCAAGATTGTCAGTTTACAGCTTTCTGAGTCCAGTAATGCTGAAATAGTGTTTCTGTTGAAATGAAGTGAAATCAAGCCCAAATCTGCTCAAAAGCTTTTCTCTCTATTAGATAAAGCTGTTTCATTCAGTATTCAGTGCAAATCTTGCCAAACTGAAACATGCTTATGTCTTATGAAATAAAATGTTTTCTGCAATGCTGTAAGACAGTTTTTAATGTGTTAGAAGTTATATACACAAAAACTAATGTTAGGACTGCAATGATCAAGATTGTCAGTTTACAGCTTTCTGAGTCCAGTAATGTTGAAATAGTGTTTCTGTTCAAATGAAGTGAAATCAAGCCCAAATCTGCTCAAAAGCTTTTCTCACTATTAGAGAAAGCTGTTTCATTCAATATTCAGTGCAAATCTTGCCAAACTGAAACAAGCTTATGCCTTATGAAGCACAATGTTTTCTGCAATGCTGTAAGACAGTTTTTAATGTGTAAGAAGTTATATGCACAAAAACTAATGTTAGGACTGCAATGATCAAGATTGTCAGTTTACAGCTTTCTGAGTCCAGTAATGTTGAAATAGTGTTTCTTTTGAAATTAAGTGAAATCAAGCCCAAATCTGCTCAAAAGCTTTTCTCTCTATTAGAGAAAGCTGTTTCATTCAATATTCAGTGCAAATCTTGACAAACTGAAACAAGCTTATGCCTCATGAAGTACAATGTTTTCTGCAATGCTGTAAGACAGTTTTTAATGTGTTAGAAGTTATATGCACAAAAACTTATGTTAGGACTTCAATGATCAAGATTGTCAGTTTACAGCTTTCTGAGTCCAGTAATGCTGAAATAGTGTTTCTGTTGAAATGAAGTGAAATCAAGCCCAAATCTGCTCAAAAGCTTTTCTCTCTATTAGATAAAGCTGTTTCATTCAGTATTCAGTGCAAATCTTGCCAAACTGAAACAAGCTTATGTCTTATGAAGTACAATGTTTTCTGCAATGCTGTTAGACTGTTTTTAATGTGTTAGAAGTTATATGCACAAAAACTTATGTTAGGACTTCAATGATCAAGATTGTCAGTTTACAGCTTTCTGAGTCCAGTAATGCTGAAATAGTGTTTCTGTTGAAATGAAGTGAAATCAAGCCCAAATCTGCTCAAAAGCTTTTCTCTCTATTAGATAAAGCTGTTTCATTCAGTATTCAGTGCAAATCTTGCCAAACTGAAACATGCTTATGTCTTATGAAATAAAACGTTTTCTGCAATGCTGTAAGACAGTTTTTAATGTGTTAGAAGTTATATACACAAAAACTAATGTTAGGACTGCAATGATCAAGATTGTCAGTTTACAGCTTTCTGAGTCCAGTAATGTTGAAATAGTGTTTCTGTTCAAATGAAGTGAAATCAAGCCCAAATCTGCTCAAAAGCTTTTCTCACTATTAGAGAAAGCTGTTTCATTCAATATTCAGTGCAAATCTTGCCAAACTGAAACAGGCTTATGCCTTATGAAGCACAATGTTTTCTGCAATGCTGTAAGACAGTTTTTAATGTGTAAGAAGTTATATGCACAAAAACTAATGTTAGGACTGCAATGATCAAGATTGTCAGTTTACAGCTTTCTGAGTCCAGTAATGTTGAAATAGTGTTTCTGTTGAAATGAAGTGAAATCAAGCCCAAATCTGCTCAAAAGCTTTTCTCTCTATTAGAGAAAGCTGTTTCATTCAATATTCAGTGCAAATCTTGCCAAATTGAAACAAGCTTATGCCTTATGAAGTACAATGTTTTCTGCAATGCTGTAAGACAGTTTTTAATGTGTTAGAAGTTATATGCACAAAAACTTATGTTAGGACTTCAATGATCAAGATTGTCAGTTTACAGCTTTCTGAGTCCAGTAATGCTGAAATAGTGTTTCTGTTGAAATGAAGTGAAATCAAGCCCAAATCTGCTCAAAAGCTTTTCTCTCTATTAGATAAAGCTGTTTCATTCAGTATTCAGTGCAAATCTTGCCAAACTGAAACAAGCTTATGTCTTATGAAGTACAATGTTTTCTGCAATGCTGTAAGACAGTTTTTAATGTGTTAGAAGTTATATGCACAAAAACTAATGTTAGGACTTCAATGATCAAGATTGTCAGTTTACAGCTTTCTGAGTCCAGTAATGCTGAAATAGTGTTTCTGTTGAAATGAAGTGAAATCAAGCCCAAATCTGCTCAAAAGCTTTTCTCTCTATTAGATAAAGCTGTTTCATTCAGTATTCAGTGCAAATCTTGCCAAACTGAAACAAGCTTATGTCTTATGAAGTACAATGTTTTCTGCAATGCTGTAAGACAGTTTTTAATGTGTTAGAAGTTATATTCACAAAAACTTATGTTAGGACTTCAATGATCAAGATTGTCAGTTTACAGCTTTCTGAGTCCAGTAATGCTGAAATAGTGTTTCTGTTGAAATGAAGTGAAATCAAGCCCAAATCTGCTCAAAAGCTTTTCTCTCTATTAGATAAAGCTGTTTCATTCAGTATTCAGTGCAAATCTTGCCAAACTGAAACAAGCTTATGTCTTATGAAGTACAATGTTTTATGCAATGCTGTAAGACAGTTTTTAATGTGTTAGAAGTTATATGCACAAAAACTAATGTTAGGACTTCAAAGATCAAGATTGTCAGTTTACAGCTTTCTGAGTCCAGTAATGCTGAAATAGTGTTTCTGTTGAAATGAAGTGAAATCAAGCCCAAATCTGCTCAAAAGCTTTTCTCTCTATTAGATAAAGCTGTTTCATTCAGTATTCAGTGCAAATCTTGCCAAACTGAAACAAGCTTATGTCTTATGAAGTACAATGTTTTCTGCAATGCTGTAAGACAGTTTTTAATGTGTTAGAAGTTATATGCACAAAAACTTATGTTAGGACTTCAATGATCAAGATTGTCAGTTTACAGCTTTCTGAGTCCAGTAATGCTGAAATAGTGTTTCTGTTGAAATGAAGTGAAATCAAGCCCAAATCTGCTCAAAAGCTTTTCTCTCTATTAGATAAAGCTGTTTCATTCAGTATTCAGTGCAAATCTTGCCAAACTGAAACAAGCTTATGTCTTATGAAGTACAATGTTTTCTGCAATGCTGTAAGACAGTTTTTAATGTGTTAGAAGTAATATGCACAAAAACTTATGTTAGGACTTCAATGATCAAGATTGTCAGTTTACAGCTTTCTGAGTCCAGTAATGCTGAAATAGTGTTTCTGTTGAAATGAAGTGAAATCAAGCCCAAATCTGCTCAAAAGCTTTTCTCTCTATTAGATAAAGCTGTTTCATTCAGTATTCAGTGCAAATCTTGCCAAACTGAAACAAGCTTATGTCTTATGAAGTACAATGTTTTCTGCAATGCTGTAAGACAGTTTTTAATGTGTTAGAAGTTATATGCACAAAAACTAATGTTAGGACTTCAATGATCAAGATTGACAGTTTACAGCTTTCTGAGTCCAGTAATGCTGAAATAGTGTTTCTGTTCAAATGAAGTGAAATCAAGCCCAAATCTGCTCAAAAGCTTTTCTCTCTATTAGATAAAGCTGTTTCATTCAGTATTCAGTGCAAATCTTGCCAAACTGAAACAAGCTTATGTCTTATGAAGTACAATGTTTTCTGCAATGCTGTAAGACAGCTTTTAATGTGTTAGAAGTAATATGCACAAAAACTTATGTTAGGACTTCAATGATCAAGATTGTCAGTTTACAGCTTTCTGAGTCCAGTAATGCTGAAATAGTGTTTCTGTTGAAATGAAGTGAAATCAAGCCCAAATCTGCTCAAAAGCTTTTCTCTCTATTAGATAAAGCTGTTTCATTCAGTATTCAGTGCAAATCTTGCCAAACTGAAACAAGCTTATGCCTTATGAAGTACAATGTTTTCTGCAATGCTGTAAGACAGTTTTTAATGTGTTAGAAGTTATATGCACAAAAACTAATGTTAGGACTTCAATGATCAAGATTGTCAGTTTACAGCTTTCTGAGTCCAGTAATGCTGAAATAGTGTTTCTGTTGAAATGAAGTGAAATCAAGCCCAAATCTGCTCAAAAGCTTTTCTCTCTATTAGATAAAGCTGTTTCATTCAGTATTCAGTGCAAATCTTGCCAAACTGAAACAAGCTTATGTCTTATGAAGTACAATGTTTTCTGCAATGCTGTAAGACAGCTTTTAATGTGTTAGAAGTAATATGCACAAAAACTTATGTTAGGACTTCAATGATCAAGATTGTCAGTTTACAGCTTTCTGAGTCCAGTAATGCTGAAATAGTGTTTCTGTTGAAATGAAGTGAAATCAAGCCCAAATCTGCTCAAAAGCTTTTCTCTCTATTAGATAAAGCTGTTTCATTCAGTATTCAGTGCAAATCTTGCCAAACTGAAACAAGCTTATGTCTTATGAAGTACAATGTTTTCTGCAATGCTGTAAGACAGTTTTTAATGTGTTAGAAGTAATATGCACAAAAACTTATGTTAGGACTTCAATGATCAAGATTGTCAGTTTACAGCTTTCTGAGTCCAGTAATGCTGAAATAGTGTTTCTGTTGAAATGAAGTGAAATCAAGCCCAAATCTGCTCAAAAGCTTTTCTCTCTATTAGATAAAGCTGTTTCATTCAGTATTCAGTGCAAATCTTGCCAAACTGAAACAAGCTTATGTCTTATGAAGTACAATGTTTTCTGCAATGCTGTAAGACAGTTTTTAATGTGTTAGAAGTTATATGCACAAAAACTAATGTTAGGACTTCAATGATCAAGATTGACAGTTTACAGCTTTCTGAGTCCAGTAATGCTGAAATAGTGTTTCTGTTCAAATGAAGTGAAATCAAGCCCAAATCTGCTCAAAAGCTTTTCTCTCTATTAGATAAAGCTGTTTCATTCAGTATTCAGTGCAAATCTTGCCAAACTGAAACAAGCTTATGTCTTATGAAGTACAATGTTTTCTGCAATGTTGTAAGACAGCTTTTAATGTGTTAGAAGTAATATGCACAAAAACTTATGTTAGGACTTCAATGATCAAGATTGTCAGTTTACAGCTTTCTGAGTCCAGTAATGCTGAAATAGTGTTTCTGTTGAAATTAAGTGAAATCAAGCCCAAATCTGCTCAAAAGCTTTTCTCTCTATTAGATAAAGCTGTTTCATTCAGTATTCAGTGCAAATCTTGCCAAACTGAAACAAGCTTATGCCTTATGAAGTACAATGTTTTCTGCAATGCTGTAAGACAGTTTTTAATGTGTTAGAAGTTATATGCACAAAAACTAATGTTAGGACTTCAATGATCAAGATTGTCAGTTTACAGCTTTCTGAGTCCAGTAATGCTGAAATAGTGTTTCTGTTGAAATGAAGTGAAATCAAGCCCAAATCTGCTCAAAAGCTTTTCTCTCTATTAGAGAAAGCTGTTTCATTCAGTATTCAGTGCAAATCTTGCCAAACTGAAACATGCTTATGTCTTATGAAATAAAATGTTTTCTGCAATTCTGTAAGACAGTTTTTAATGTGTTAGAAGTTATATACACAAAAACTAATGTTAGGACTGCAATGATCAAGATTGTCAGTTTACAGCTTTCTGAGTCCAGTAATGTTAAAATAGTGTTTCTGTTCAAATGAAGTGAAATCAAGCCCAAATCTGCTCAAAAGCTTTTCTCTCTATTAGAGAAAGCTGTTTCATTCAATATTCAGTGCAAATCTTGCCAAACTGAAACAAGCTTATGCCTTTTGAAGTACAATGTTTTCTGCAATGCTGTAAGACTGTTTTTAATGTGTTAGAAGTTATATGCACAAAAACTTATGTTAGGACTTCAATGATCAAGATTGTCAGTTTACAGCTTTCTGAGTCCAGTAATGCTGAAATAGTGTTTCTGTTGAAATGAAGTGAAATCAAGCCCAAATCTGCTCAAAAACTTTTCTCTCTATTAGATAAAGCTGTTTCATTCAGTATTCAGTGCAAATCTTGCCAAACTGAAACAAGCTTATGCCTTATGAAGTAGAATGTTTTCTGCAATGCTGTAAGACAGTTTTTAATGTGTTAGAAGTTATATGCACAAAAACTTATGTTAGGACTTCAATGATCAAGATTGTCAGTTTACAGCTTTCTGAGTCCAGTAATGTTGAAATAGTGTTTCTGTTCAAATGAAGTGAAATCAAGCCCAAATCTGCTCAAAAGCTTTTCTCTCTATTAGAGAAAGCTGTTTCATTCAATATTCAGTGCAAATCTTGCCAAACTGAAACAAGCTTATGCCTTTTGAAGTACAATGTTTTCTGCAATGCTGTAAGACTGTTTTTAATGTGTTAGAAGTTATATGCACAAAAACTTATGTTAGGACTTCAATGATCAAGATTGTCAGTTTACAGCTTTCTGAGTCCAGTAATGCTGAAATAGTGTTTCTGTTGAAATGAAGTGAAATCAAGCCCAAATCTGCTCAAAAACTTTTCTCTCTATTAGATAAAGCTGTTTCATTCAGTATTCAGTGCAAATCTTGCCAAACTGAAACAAGCTTATGCCTTATGAAGTATCAATCAATCAATCACCTTTATTTATATAGTGCTTTAAACAAAATACATTGCACCAAAGCACTGAACAACATTCATTTGGAAAACAGTGTCTCAATAATGCAAAATGATAGTTAAAGGCAGTTCATCATTGAATTCATTGATGTCATCTCTGTTCAGTTGAAATAGTGTCGGTTTTAATTTGCAATCAAGTCAACGATATCGCTGTAGATGAAGCGATATCACAATGTTACAATAGTACAATGTACAATAGTACAATAGTACAATGTTTTCTGCAATGCTGTAAGACAGTTTTTAATGTGTTAGAAGTTATATGCACAAAAACTTATGTTAGGACTTCAATGATCAAGATTGTCAGTTTACAGCTTTCTGAGTCCAGTAATGCTGAAATAGTGTTTCTGTTCAAATGAAGTGAAATCAAGCCCAAATCTGCTCAAAAGCTTTTCTCTCTATTAGAGAAAGCTGTTTCATTCAGTATTCAGTGCAAATCTTGCCAAACTGAAACTTGCTTATGTCTTATGAAATAAAATGTTTTCTGCAATGCTGTAAGACAGTTTTTAATGTGTTAGAAGTTATATACACAAAAACTAATGTTAGGACTGCAATGATCAAGATTGTCAGTTTACAGCTTTCTGAGTCCAGTAATGTTGAAATAGTGTTTCTGTTCAAATGAAGTGAAATCAAGCCCAAATCTGCTCAAAAGCTTTTCTCTCTAATAGAGAATGCGGTTTCATTGAGTATTCAGTGCAAATCTTGCCAAACTGAAACAAGCTTATGTCTTATGAAATGAAATGTTTTTTGCAATGCTGTAAGACAGTTTTTAATGTGTTAGAAGTTATATACACAAAAACTAATGTTAGAACTTCAATGATCAAGATTGTCAGTTTACAGCTTTCTGAGTCCAGTAATGTTGAAATAGTGTTTCTGTTCAAATGAAGTGAAATCAAGCCCAAATCTGCTCAAAAGCTTTTCTCTCTATTAGAGAAAGCTTTTTCATTCAATATTCAGTGCAAATCTTGCCAAACTGAAACAAGCTTATGCCTTATGAAGTACAATGTTTTCTGCAATGCTGTAAGACAGTTTTTAATGTGTTAGAAGTTATATGCACAAAAACTAATGTAAGGACTTCAATGATCAAGATTGTCAGTTTACAGCTTTCTGAGTCCAGTAATGCTGAAATAGTGTTTCTGTTGAAATGAAGTGAAATCAAGCCCAAATCTGCTCAAAAGCTTTTCTCTCTATTAGATAAAGCTGTTTCATTCAGTATTCAGTGCAAATCTTGCCAAACTGAAACAAGCTTATGTCTTATGAAGTACAATGTTTTCTGCAATGCTGTAAGACAGCTTTTAATGTGTTAGAAGTTATATGCACAAAAACTTATGTTAGGACTTCAATGATCAAGATTGTCAGTTTACAGCTTTCTGAGTCCAGTAATGCTGAAATAGTGTTTCTGTTGAAATGAAGTGAAATCAAGCCCAAATCTGCTCAAAAGCTTTTCTCTCTATTAGATAAAGCTGTTTCATTCAGTATTCAGTGCAAATCTTGACAAACTGAAACAAGCTTATGCCTTATGAAGTACAATGTTTTCTGCAATGCTGTAAGACAGTTTTTAATGTGTTAGAAGTTATATGCACAAAAACTAATGTTAGGACTTCAATGATCAAGATTGTCAGTTTACAGCTTTCTGAGTCCAGTAATGCTGAAATAGTGTTTCTGTTCAAATGAAGTGAAATCAAGCCCAAATCTGCTCAAAAGCTTTTCTCTCTATTAGAGAAAGCTGTTTCATTCAGTATTTAGTGCAAATCTTGCCAAACTGAAACATGCTTATGTCTTATGAAATAAAATGTTTTCTGCAATGCTGTAAGACAGTTTTTAATGTGTTAGAAGTTATATACACAAAAGCTAATGTTAGGACTGCAATGATCAAGATTGTCAGTTTACAGCTTTCTGAGTCCAGTAATGTTGAAATAGTGTTTCTGTTCAAATGAAGTGAAATCAAGCCCAAATCTGCTCAAAAGCTTTTCTCTCTAATAGAGAATGCGGTTTCATTGAGTATTCAGTGCAAATCTTGCCAAACTGAAACAAGCTTATGTCTTATGAAATGAAATGTTTTTTGCAATGCTGTAAGACAGTTTTTAATGTGTTAGAAGTTATATACACAAAAACTAATGTTAGAACTTCAATGATTAAGATTGTCAGTTTACAGCTTTCTGAGTCCAGTAATGTTGAAATAGTGTTTCTGTTCAAATGAAGTGAAATCAAGCCCAAATCTGCTCAAAAGCTTTTCTCTCTATTAGAGAAAGCTGTTTCATTCAGTATTCAGTGCAAATCTTGCCAAACTGAAACATGCTTATGTCTTATGAAATAAAATGTTTTCTGCAATGCTGTAAGACAGTTTTTAATGTGTTAGAAGTTATATACACAAAAACTAATGTTAGGACTGCAATGATCAAGATTGTCAGTTTACAGCTTTCTGAGTCCAGTAATGTTGAAATAGTGTTTCTGTTCAAATGAAGTGAAATCAAGCCTAAATCTGCTCAAAAGCTTTTCTCTCTATTAGATAAAGCTGTTTCATTCAGTATTCAGTGCAAATCTTGCCAAACTGATGGATGCTTATGCCTTATGAAGTACAATGTTTTCTGCAATGCTGTAAGACAGTTTTTAATGTGTTAGAAGTTATATACACAAAAACTAATGTTAGAACTTCAATGATCAAGATTGTCAGTTTACAGCTTTCTGAGTCCAGTAATGTTGAAATAGTGTTTCTGTTCAAATGAAGTGAAATCAAGCCCAAATCTGCTCAAAAGCTTTTCTCTCTATTAGAGAAAGCTGTTTCATTCAATATTCAGTGCAAATCTTGCCAAACTGAAACAAGCTTATGCCTTATGAAGCACAATGTTTTCTGCAATGCTGTAAGACAGTTTTTAATGTGTAAGAAGTTATATGCACAAAAACTAATGTTAGGACTGCAATGATCAAGATTGTCAGTTTACAGCTTTCTGAGTCCAGTAATGTTGAAATAGTGTTTCTGTTGAAATTAAGTGAAATCAAGCCCAAATCTGCTCAAAAGCTTTTCTCTCTATTAGAGAAAGCTGTTTCATTCAATATTCAGTGCAAATCTTGACAAACTGAAACAAGCTTATGCCTCATGAAGTACAATGTTTTCTGCAATGCTGTAAGACAGTTTTTAATGTGTTAGAAGTTATATGCACAAAAACTTATGTTAGGACTTCAATGATCAAGATTGTCAGTTTACAGCTTTCTGAGTCCAGTAATGCTGAAATAGTGTTTCTGTTGAAATGAAGTGAAATCAAGCCCAAATCTGCTCAAAAGCTTTTCTCTCTATTAGATAAAGCTGTTTCATTCAGTATTCAGTGCAAATCTTGCCAAACTGAAACATGCTTATGTCTTATGAAATAAAACGTTTTCTGCAATGCTGTAAGACAGTTTTTAATGTGTTAGAAGTTATATACACAAAAACTAATGTTAGGACTGCAATGATCAAGATTGTCAGTTTACAGCTTTCTGAGTCCAGTAATGTTGAAATAGTGTTTCTGTTCAAATGAAGTGAAATCAAGCCCAAATCTGCTCAAAAGCTTTTCTCACTATTAGAGAAAGCTGTTTCATTCAATATTCAGTGCAAATCTTGCCAAACTGAAACAGGCTTATGCCTTATGAAGCACAATGTTTTCTGCAATGCTGTAAGACAGTTTTTAATGTGTAAGAAGTTATATGCACAAAAACTAATGTTAGGACTGCAATGATCAAGATTGTCAGTTTACAGCTTTCTGAGTCCAGTAATGTTGAAATATTGTTTCTGTTGAAATGAAGTGAAATCAAGCCCAAATCTGCTCAAAAGCTTTTCTCTCTATTAGAGAAAGCTGTTTCATTCAATATTCAGTGCAAATCTTGCCAAATTGAAACAAGCTTATGCCTTATGAAGTACAATGTTTTCTGCAATGCTGTAAGACAGTTTTTAATGTGTTAGAAGTTATATGCACAAAAACTTATGTTAGGACTTCAATGATCAAGATTGTCAGTTTACAGCTTTCTGAGTCCAGTAATGCTGAAATAGTGTTTCTGTTGAAATGAAGTGAAATCAAGCCCAAATCTGCTCAAAAGCTTTTCTCTCTATTAGATAAAGCTGTTTCATTCAGTATTCAGTGCAAATCTTGCCAAACTGAAACAAGCTTATGTCTTATGAAGTACAATGTTTTCTGCAATGCTGTAAGACAGTTTTTAATGTGTTAGAAGTTATATGCACAAAAACTAATGTTAGGACTTCAATGATCAAGATTGTCAGTTTACAGCTTTCTGAGTCCAGTAATGCTGAAATAGTGTTTCTGTTGAAATGAAGTGAAATCAAGCCCAAATCTGCTCAAAAGCTTTTCTCTCTATTAGATAAAGCTGTTTCATTCAGTATTCTGTGCAAATCTTGCCAAACTGAAACAAGCTTATGTCTTATGAAGTACAATGTTTTCTGCAATGCTGTAAGACAGTTTTTAATGTGTTAGAAGTTATATTCACAAAAACTTATGTTAGGACTTCAATGATCAAGATTGTCAGTTTACAGCTTTCTGAGTCCAGTAATGCTGAAATAGTGTTTCTGTTGAAATGAAGTGAAATCAAGCCCAAATCTGCTCAAAAGCTTTTCTCTCTATTAGATAAAGCTGTTTCATTCAGTATTCAGTGCAAATCTTGCCAAACTGAAACAAGCTTATGTCTTATGAAGTACAATGTTTTCTGCAATGCTGTAAGACAGTTTTTAATGTGTTAGAAGTTATATGCACAAAAACTTATGTTAGGACTTCAATGATCAAGATTGTCAGTTTACAGCTTTCTGAGTCCAGTAATGCTGAAATAGTGTTTCTGTTGAAATGAAGTGAAATCAAGCCCAAATCTGCTCAAAAGCTTTTCTCTCTATTAGATAAAGCTGTTTCATTCAGTATTCAGTGCAAATCTTGCCAAACTGAAACAAGCTTATGTCTTATGAAGTACAATGTTTTCTGCAATGCTGTAAGACAGTTTTTAATGTGTTAGAAGTAATATGCACAAAAACTTATGTTAGGACTTCAATGATCAAGATTGTCAGTTTACAGCTTTCTGAGTCCAGTAATGCTGAAATAGTGTTTCTGTTGAAATGAAGTGAAATCAAGCCCAAATCTGCTCAAAAGCTTTTCTCTCTATTAGATAAAGCTGTTTCATTCAGTATTCAGTGCAAATCTTGCCAAACTGAAACAAGCTTATGTCTTATGAAGTACAATGTTTTCTGCAATGCTGTAAGACAGTTTTTAATGTGTTAGAAGTTATATGCACAAAAACTAATGTTAGGACTTCAATGATCAAGATTGACAGTTTACAGCTTTCTGAGTCCAGTAATGCTGAAATAGTGTTTCTGTTCAAATGAAGTGAAATCAAGCCCAAATCTGCTCAAAAGCTTTTCTCTCTATTAGATAAAGCTGTTTCATTCAGTATTCAGTGCAAATCTTGCCAAACTGAAACAAGCTTATGTCTTATGAAGTACAATGTTTTCTGCAATGCTGTAAGACAGCTTTTAATGTGTTAGAAGTAATATGCACAAAAACTTATGTTAGGACTTCAATGATCAAGATTGTCAGTTTACAGCTTTCTGAGTCCAGTAATGCTGAAATAGTGTTTCTGTTGAAATGAAGTGAAATCAAGCCCAAATCTGCTCAAAAGCTTTTCTCTCTATTAGATAAAGCTGTTTCATTCAGTATTCAGTGCAAATCTTGCCAAACTGAAACAAGCTTATGCCTTATGAAGTACAATGTTTTCTGCAATGCTGTAAGACAGTTTTTAATGTGTTAGAAGTTATATGCACAAAAACTAATGTTAGGACTTCAATGATCAAGATTGTCAGTTTACAGCTTTCTGAGTCCAGTAATGCTGAAATAGTGTTTCTGTTGAAATGAAGTGAAATCAAGCCCAAATCTGCTCAAAAGCTTTTCTCTCTATTAGATAAAGCTGTTTCATTCAGTATTCAGTGCAAATCTTGCCAAACTGAAACAAGCTTATGTCTTATGAAGTACAATGTTTTCTGCAATGCTGTAAGACAGTTTGTAATGTGTTAGAAGTTATATGCACAAAAACTAATGTTAGGACTTCAATGATCAAGATTGTCAGTTTACAGCTTTCTGAGTCCAGTAATGCTGAAATAGTGTTTCTGTTCAAATGAAGTGAAATCAAGCCCAAATCTGCTCAAAAGCTTTTCTCTCTATTAGATAAAGCTGTTTCATTCAGTATTCAGTGCAAATCTTGCCAAACTGAAACAAGCTTATGTCTTATGAAGTACAATGTTTTCTGCAATGCTGTAAGACAGCTTTTAATGTGTTAGAAGTAATATGCACAAAAACTTATGTTAGGACTTCAATGATCAAGATTGTCAGTTTACAGCTTTCTGAGTCCAGTAATGCTGAAATAGTGTTTCTGTTGAAATGAAGTGAAATCAAGCCCAAATCTGCTCAAAAGCTTTTCTCTCTATTAGATAAAGCTGTTTCATTCAGTATTCAGTGCAAATCTTGCCAAACTGAAACAAGCTTATGTCTTATGAAGTACAATGTTTTCTGCAATGCTGTAAGACAGTTTTTAATGTGTTAGAAGTAATATGCACAAAAACTTATGTTAGGACTTCAATGATCAAGATTGTCAGTTTACAGCTTTCTGAGTCCAGTAATGCTGAAATAGTGTTTCTGTTGAAATGAAGTGAAATCAAGCCCAAATCTGCTCAAAAGCTTTTCTCTCTATTAGATAAAGCTGTTTCATTCAGTATTCAGTGCAAATCTTGCCAAACTGAAACAAGCTTATGTCTTATGAAGTACAATGTTTTCTGCAATGCTGTAAGACAGTTTTTAATGTGTTAGAAGTTATATGCACAAAAACTAATGTTAGGACTTCAATGATCAAGATTGACAGTTTACAGCTTTCTGAGTCCAGTAATGCTGAAATAGTGTTTCTGTTCAAATGAAGTGAAATCAAGCCCAAATCTGCTCAAAAGCTTTTCTCTCTATTAGATAAAGCTGTTTCATTCAGTATTCAGTGCAAATCTTGCCAAACTGAAACAAGCTTATGTCTTATGAAGTACAATGTTTTCTGCAATGTTGTAAGACAGCTTTTAATGTGTTAGAAGTAATATGCACAAAAACTTATGTTAGGACTTCAATGATCAAGATTGTCAGTTTACAGCTTTCTGAGTCCAGTAATGCTGAAATAGTGTTTCTGTTGAAATTAAGTGAAATCAAGCCCAAATCTGCTCAAAAGCTTTTCTCTCTATTAGATAAAGCTGTTTCATTCAGTATTCAGTGCAAATCTTGCCAAACTGAAACAAGCTTATGCCTTATGAAGTACAATGTTTTCTGCAATGCTGTAAGACAGTTTTTAATGTGTTAGAAGTTATATGCACAAAAACTAATGTTAGGACTTCAATGATCAAGATTGTCAGTTTACAGCTTTCTGAGTCCAGTAATGCTGAAATAGTGTTTCTGTTCAAATGAAGTGAAATCAAGCCCAAATCTGCTCAAAAGCTTTTCTCTCTATTAGAGAAAGCTGTTTCATTCAGTATTTAGTGCAAATCTTGCCAAACTGAAACATGCTTATGTCTTATGAAATAAAATGTTTTCTGCAATGCTGTAAGACAGTTTTTAATGTGTTAGAAGTTATATACACAAAAGCTAATGTTAGGACTGCAATGATCAAGATTGTCAGTTTACAGCTTTCTGAGTCCAGTAATGTTGAAATAGTGTTTCTGTTCAAATGAAGTGAAATCAAGCCCAAATCTGCTCAAAAGCTTTTCTCTCTAATAGAGAATGCGGTTTCATTGAGTATTCAGTGCAAATCTTGCCAAACTGAAACAAGCTTATGTCTTATGAAATGAAATGTTTTTTGCAATGCTGTAAGACAGTTTTTAATGTGTTAGAAGTTATATACACAAAAACTAATGTTAGAACTTCAATGATCAAGATTGTCAGTTTACAGCTTTCTGAGTCCAGTAATGCTGAAATAGTGTTTCTGTTGAAATGAAGTGAAATCAAGCCCAAATCTGCTCAAAAACTTTTCTCTCTATTAGATAAAGCTGTTTCATTCAGTATTCAGTGCAAATCTTGCCAAACTGAAACAAGCTTATGCCTTATGAAGTACAATGTTTTCTGCAATGCTGTAAGACAGTTTTTAATGTGTTAGAAGTTATATGCACAAAAACTTATGTTAGGACTTCAATGATCAAGATTGTCAGTTTACAGCTTTCTGAGTCCAGTAATGCTGAAATAGTGTTTCTGTTCAAATGAAGTGAAATCAAGCCCAAATCTGCTCAAAAGCTTTTCTCTCTATTAGAGAAAGCTGTTTCATTCAGTATTCAGTGCAAATCTTGCCAAACTGAAACTTGCTTATGTCTTATGAAATAAAATGTTTTCTGCAATGCTGTAAGACAGTTTTTAATGTGTTAGAAGTTATATACACAAAAACTAATGTTAGGACTGCAATGATCAAGATTGTCAGTTTACAGCTTTCTGAGTCCAGTAATGCTGAAATAGTGTTTCTGTTCAAATGAAGTGAAATCAAGCCCAAATCTGCTCAAAAGCTTTTCTCTCTATTAGAGAAAGCTGTTTCATTCAGTATTCAGTGCAAATCTTGCCAAACTGAAACATGCTTATGTCTTATGAAATAAAATGTTTTCTGCAATGCTGTAAGACAGTTTTTAATGTGTTAGAAGTTATATACACAAAAACTAATGTTAGGACTGCAATGATCAAGATTGTCAGTTTACAGCTTTCTGAGTCCAGTAATGTTGAAATAGTGTTTCTGTTCAAATGAAGTGAAATCAAGCCTAAATCTGCTCAAAAGCTTTTCTCTCTATTAGATAAAGCTGTTTCATTCAGTATTCAGTGCAAATCTTGCCAAACTGATGGATGCTTATGCCTTATGAAGTACAATGTTTTCTGCAATGCTGTAAGACAGTTTTTAATGTGTTAGAAGTTATATACACAAAAACTAATGTTAGAACTTCAATGATCAAGATTGTCAGTTTACAGCTTTCTGAGTCCAGTAATGTTGAAATAGTGTTTCTGTTCAAATGAAGTGAAATCAAGCCCAAATCTGCTCAAAAGCTTTTCTCTCTATTAGAGAAAGCTGTTTCATTCAATATTCAGTGCAAATCTTGCCAAACTGAAACAAGCTTATGCCTTATGAAGCACAATGTTTTCTGCAATGCTGTAAGACAGTTTTTAATGTGTAAGAAGTTATATGCACAAAAACTAATGTTAGGACTGCAATGATCAAGATTGTCAGTTTACAGCTTTCTGAGTCCAGTAATGTTGAAATAGTGTTTCTGTTGAAATTAAGTGAAATCAAGCCCAAATCTGCTCAAAAGCTTTTCTCTCTATTAGAGAAAGCTGTTTCATTCAATATTCAGTGCAAATCTTGACAAACTGAAACAAGCTTATGCCTCATGAAGTACAATGTTTTCTGCAATGCTGTAAGACAGTTTTTAATGTGTTAGAAGTTATATGCACAAAAACTTATGTTAGGACTTCAATGATCAAGATTGTCAGTTTACAGCTTTCTGAGTCCAGTAATGCTGAAATAGTGTTTCTGTTGAAATGAAGTGAAATCAAGCCCAAATCTGCTCAAAAGCTTTTCTCTCTATTAGATAAAGCTGTTTCATTCAGTATTCAGTGCAAATCTTGCCAAACTGAAACATGCTTATGTCTTATGAAATAAAACGTTTTCTGCAATGCTGTAAGACAGTTTTTAATGTGTTAGAAGTTATATACACAAAAACTAATGTTAGGACTGCAATGATCAAGATTGTCAGTTTACAGCTTTCTGAGTCCAGTAATGTTGAAATAGTGTTTCTGTTCAAATGAAGTGAAATCAAGCCCAAATCTGCTCAAAAGCTTTTCTCACTATTAGAGAAAGCTGTTTCATTCAATATTCAGTGCAAATCTTGCCAAACTGAAACAGGCTTATGCCTTATGAAGCACAATGTTTTCTGCAATGCTGTAAGACAGTTTTTAATGTGTAAGAAGTTATATGCACAAAAACTAATGTTAGGACTGCAATGATCAAGATTGTCAGTTTACAGCTTTCTGAGTCCAGTAATGTTGAAATATTGTTTCTGTTGAAATGAAGTGAAATCAAGCCCAAATCTGCTCAAAAGCTTTTCTCTCTATTAGAGAAAGCTGTTTCATTCAATATTCAGTGCAAATCTTGCCAAATTGAAACAAGCTTATGCCTTATGAAGTACAATGTTTTCTGCAATGCTGTAAGACAGTTTTTAATGTGTTAGAAGTTATATGCACAAAAACTTATGTTAGGACTTCAATGATCAAGATTGTCAGTTTACAGCTTTCTGAGTCCAGTAATGCTGAAATAGTGTTTCTGTTGAAATGAAGTGAAATCAAGCCCAAATCTGCTCAAAAGCTTTTCTCTCTATTAGATAAAGCTGTTTCATTCAGTATTCAGTGCAAATCTTGCCAAACTGAAACAAGCTTATGTCTTATGAAGTACAATGTTTTCTGCAATGCTGTAAGACAGTTTTTAATGTGTTAGAAGTTATATGCACAAAAACTAATGTTAGGACTTCAATGATCAAGATTGTCAGTTTACAGCTTTCTGAGTCCAGTAATGCTGAAATAGTGTTTCTGTTGAAATGAAGTGAAATCAAGCCCAAATCTGCTCAAAAGCTTTTCTCTCTATTAGATAAAGCTGTTTCATTCAGTATTCTGTGCAAATCTTGCCAAACTGAAACAAGCTTATGTCTTATGAAGTACAATGTTTTCTGCAATGCTGTAAGACAGTTTTTAATGTGTTAGAAGTTATATTCACAAAAACTTATGTTAGGACTTCAATGATCAAGATTGTCAGTTTACAGCTTTCTGAGTCCAGTAATGCTGAAATAGTGTTTCTGTTGAAATGAAGTGAAATCAAGCCCAAATCTGCTCAAAAGCTTTTCTCTCTATTAGATAAAGCTGTTTCATTCAGTATTCAGTGCAAATCTTGCCAAACTGAAACAAGCTTATGTCTTATGAAGTACAATGTTTTCTGCAATGCTGTAAGACAGTTTTTAATGTGTTAGAAGTTATATGCACAAAAACTTATGTTAGGACTTCAATGATCAAGATTGTCAGTTTACAGCTTTCTGAGTCCAGTAATGCTGAAATAGTGTTTCTGTTGAAATGAAGTGAAATCAAGCCCAAATCTGCTCAAAAGCTTTTCTCTCTATTAGATAAAGCTGTTTCATTCAGTATTCAGTGCAAATCTTGCCAAACTGAAACAAGCTTATGTCTTATGAAGTACAATGTTTTCTGCAATGCTGTAAGACAGTTTTTAATGTGTTAGAAGTAATATGCACAAAAACTTATGTTAGGACTTCAATGATCAAGATTGTCAGTTTACAGCTTTCTGAGTCCAGTAATGCTGAAATAGTGTTTCTGTTGAAATGAAGTGAAATCAAGCCCAAATCTGCTCAAAAGCTTTTCTCTCTATTAGATAAAGCTGTTTCATTCAGTATTCAGTGCAAATCTTGCCAAACTGAAACAAGCTTATGTCTTATGAAGTACAATGTTTTCTGCAATGCTGTAAGACAGTTTTTAATGTGTTAGAAGTTATATGCACAAAAACTAATGTTAGGACTTCAATGATCAAGATTGACAGTTTACAGCTTTCTGAGTCCAGTAATGCTGAAATAGTGTTTCTGTTCAAATGAAGTGAAATCAAGCCCAAATCTGCTCAAAAGCTTTTCTCTCTATTAGATAAAGCTGTTTCATTCAGTATTCAGTGCAAATCTTGCCAAACTGAAACAAGCTTATGTCTTATGAAGTACAATGTTTTCTGCAATGCTGTAAGACAGCTTTTAATGTGTTAGAAGTAATATGCACAAAAACTTATGTTAGGACTTCAATGATCAAGATTGTCAGTTTACAGCTTTCTGAGTCCAGTAATGCTGAAATAGTGTTTCTGTTGAAATGAAGTGAAATCAAGCCCAAATCTGCTCAAAAGCTTTTCTCTCTATTAGATAAAGCTGTTTCATTCAGTATTCAGTGCAAATCTTGCCAAACTGAAACAAGCTTATGCCTTATGAAGTACAATGTTTTCTGCAATGCTGTAAGACAGTTTTTAATGTGTTAGAAGTTATATGCACAAAAACTAATGTTAGGACTTCAATGATCAAGATTGTCAGTTTACAGCTTTCTGAGTCCAGTAATGCTGAAATAGTGTTTCTGTTGAAATGAAGTGAAATCAAGCCCAAATCTGCTCAAAAGCTTTTCTCTCTATTAGATAAAGCTGTTTCATTCAGTATTCAGTGCAAATCTTGCCAAACTGAAACAAGCTTATGTCTTATGAAGTACAATGTTTTCTGCAATGCTGTAAGACAGTTTGTAATGTGTTAGAAGTTATATGCACAAAAACTAATGTTAGGACTTCAATGATCAAGATTGTCAGTTTACAGCTTTCTGAGTCCAGTAATGCTGAAATAGTGTTTCTGTTCAAATGAAGTGAAATCAAGCCCAAATCTGCTCAAAAGCTTTTCTCTCTATTAGATAAAGCTGTTTCATTCAGTATTCAGTGCAAATCTTGCCAAACTGAAACAAGCTTATGTCTTATGAAGTACAATGTTTTCTGCAATGCTGTAAGACAGCTTTTAATGTGTTAGAAGTAATATGCACAAAAACTTATGTTAGGACTTCAATGATCAAGATTGTCAGTTTACAGCTTTCTGAGTCCAGTAATGCTGAAATAGTGTTTCTGTTGAAATGAAGTGAAATCAAGCCCAAATCTGCTCAAAAGCTTTTCTCTCTATTAGATAAAGCTGTTTCATTCAGTATTCAGTGCAAATCTTGCCAAACTGAAACAAGCTTATGTCTTATGAAGTACAATGTTTTCTGCAATGCTGTAAGACAGTTTTTAATGTGTTAGAAGTAATATGCACAAAAACTTATGTTAGGACTTCAATGATCAAGATTGTCAGTTTACAGCTTTCTGAGTCCAGTAATGCTGAAATAGTGTTTCTGTTGAAATGAAGTGAAATCAAGCCCAAATCTGCTCAAAAGCTTTTCTCTCTATTAGATAAAGCTGTTTCATTCAGTATTCAGTGCAAATCTTGCCAAACTGAAACAAGCTTATGTCTTATGAAGTACAATGTTTTCTGCAATGCTGTAAGACAGTTTTTAATGTGTTAGAAGTTATATGCACAAAAACTAATGTTAGGACTTCAATGATCAAGATTGACAGTTTACAGCTTTCTGAGTCCAGTAATGCTGAAATAGTGTTTCTGTTCAAATGAAGTGAAATCAAGCCCAAATCTGCTCAAAAGCTTTTCTCTCTATTAGATAAAGCTGTTTCATTCAGTATTCAGTGCAAATCTTGCCAAACTGAAACAAGCTTATGTCTTATGAAGTACAATGTTTTCTGCAATGTTGTAAGACAGCTTTTAATGTGTTAGAAGTAATATGCACAAAAACTTATGTTAGGACTTCAATGATCAAGATTGTCAGTTTACAGCTTTCTGAGTCCAGTAATGCTGAAATAGTGTTTCTGTTGAAATTAAGTGAAATCAAGCCCAAATCTGCTCAAAAGCTTTTCTCTCTATTAGATAAAGCTGTTTCATTCAGTATTCAGTGCAAATCTTGCCAAACTGAAACAAGCTTATGCCTTATGAAGTACAATGTTTTCTGCAATGCTGTAAGACAGTTTTTAATGTGTTAGAAGTTATATGCACAAAAACTAATGTTAGGACTTCAATGATCAAGATTGTCAGTTTACAGCTTTCTGAGTCCAGTAATGCTGAAATAGTGTTTCTGTTCAAATGAAGTGAAATCAAGCCCAAATCTGCTCAAAAGCTTTTCTCTCTATTAGAGAAAGCTGTTTCATTCAGTATTCAGTGCAAATCTTGCCAAACTGAAACATGCTTATGTCTTATGAAATAAAATGTTTTCTGCAATTCTGTAAGACAGTTTTTAATGTGTTAGAAGTTATATACACAAAAACTAATGTTAGGACTGCAATGATCAAGATTGTCAGTTTACAGCTTTCTGAGTCCAGTAATGTTAAAATAGTGTTTCTGTTCAAATGAAGTGAAATCAAGCCCAAATCTGCTCAAAAGCTTTTCTCTCTATTAGAGAAAGCTGTTTCATTCAATATTCAGTGCAAATCTTGCCAAACTGAAACAAGCTTATGCCTTTTGAAGTACAATGTTTTCTGCAATGCTGTAAGACTGTTTTTAATGTGTTAGAAGTTATATGCACAAAAACTTATGTTAGGACTTCAATGATCAAGATTGTCAGTTTACAGCTTTCTGAGTCCAGTAATGCTGAAATAGTGTTTCTGTTGAAATGAAGTGAAATCAAGCCCAAATCTGCTCAAAAACTTTTCTCTCTATTAGATAAAGCTGTTTCATTCCGTATTCAGTGCAAATCTTGCCAAACTGAAACAAGCTTATGCCTTATGAAGTAGAATGTTTTCTGCAATGCTGTAAGACAGTTTTTAATGTGTTAGAAGTTATATGCACAAAAACTTATGTTAGGACTTCAATGATCAAGATTGTCAGTTTACAGCTTTCTGAGTCCAGTAATGTTGAAATAGTGTTTCTGTTCAAATGAAGTGAAATCAAGCCCAAATCTGCTCAAAAGCTTTTCTCTCTATTAGAGAAAGCTGTTTCATTCAATATTCAGTGCAAATCTTGCCAAACTGAAACAAGCTTATGCCTTTTGAAGTACAATGTTTTCTGCAATGCTGTAAGACTGTTTTTAATGTGTTAGAAGTTATATGCACAAAAACTTATGTTAGGACTTCAATGATCAAGATTGTCAGTTTACAGCTTTCTGAGTCCAGTAATGCTGAAATAGTGTTTCTGTTGAAATGAAGTGAAATCAAGCCCAAATCTGCTCAAAAACTTTTCTCTCTATTAGATAAAGCTGTTTCATTCAGTATTCAGTGCAAATCTTGCCAAACTGAAACAAGCTTATGCCTTATGAAGTACAATGTTTTCTGCAATGCTGTAAGACAGTTTTTAATGTGTTAGAAGTTATATGCACAAAAACTTATGTTAGGACTTCAATGATCAAGATTGTCAGTTTACAGCTTTCTGAGTCCAGTAATGCTGAAATAGTGTTTCTGTTCAAATGAAGTGAAATCAAGCCCAAATCTGCTCAAAAGCTTTTCTCTCTATTAGAGAAAGCTGTTTCATTCAGTATTCAGTGCAAATCTTGCCAAACTGAAACTTGCTTATGTCTTATGAAATAAAATGTTTTCTGCAATGCTGTAAGACAGTTTTTAATGTGTTAGAAGTTATATACACAAAAACTAATGTTAGGACTGCAATGATCAAGATTGTCAGTTTACAGCTTTCTGAGTCCAGTAATGTTGAAATAGTGTTTCTGTTCAAATGAAGTGAAATCAAGCCCAAATCTGCTCAAAAGCTTTTCTCTCTAATAGAGAATGCGGTTTCATTGAGTATTCAGTGCAAATCTTGCCAAACTGAAACAAGCTTATGTCTTATGAAATGAAATGTTTTTTGCAATGCTGTAAGACAGTTTTTAATGTGTTAGAAGTTATATACACAAAAACTAATGTTAGAACTTCAATGATCAAGATTGTCAGTTTACAGCTTTCTGAGTCCAGTAATGTTGAAATAGTGTTTCTGTTCAAATGAAGTGAAATCAAGCCCAAATCTGCTCAAAAGCTTTTCTCTCTATTAGAGAAAGCTTTTTCATTCAATATTCAGTGCAAATCTTGCCAAACTGAAACAAGCTTATGCCTTATGAAGTACAATGTTTTCTGCAATGCTGTAAGACAGTTTTTAATGTGTTAGAAGTTATATGCACAAAAACTAATGTAAGGACTTCAATGATCAAGATTGTCAGTTTACAGCTTTCTGAGTCCAGTAATGCTGAAATAGTGTTTCTGTTGAAATGAAGTGAAATCAAGCCCAAATCTGCTCAAAAGCTTTTCTCTCTATTAGATAAAGCTGTTTCATTCAGTATTCAGTGCAAATCTTGCCAAACTGAAACAAGCTTATGTCTTATGAAGTACAATGTTTTCTGCAATGCTGTAAGACAGCTTTTAATGTGTTAGAAGTTATATGCACAAAAACTTATGTTAGGACTTCAATGATCAAGATTGTCAGTTTACAGCTTTCTGAGTCCAGTAATGCTGAAATAGTGTTTCTGTTGAAATGAAGTGAAATCAAGCCCAAATCTGCTCAAAAGCTTTTCTCTCTATTAGATAAAGCTGTTTCATTCAGTATTCAGTGCAAATCTTGACAAACTGAAACAAGCTTATGCCTTATGAAGTACAATGTTTTCTGCAATGCTGTAAGACAGTTTTTAATGTGTTAGAAGTTATATGCACAAAAACTAATGTTAGGACTTCAATGATCAAGATTGTCAGTTTACAGCTTTCTGAGTCCAGTAATGCTGAAATAGTGTTTCTGTTCAAATGAAGTGAAATCAAGCCTAAATCTGCTCAAAAGCTTTTCTCTCTATTAGAGAAAGCTGTTTCATTCAGTATTCAGTGCAAATCTTGCCAAACTGAAACTTGCTTATGTCTTATGAAATAAAATGTTTTCTGCAATGCTGTAAGACAGTTTTTAATGTGTTAGAAGTTATATACACAAAAGCTAATGTTAGGACTGCAATGATCAAGATTGTCAGTTTACAGCTTTCTGAGTCCAGTAATGTTGAAATAGTGTTTCTGTTCAAATGAAGTGAAATCAAGCCCAAATCTGCTCAAAAGCTTTTCTCTCTAATAGAGAATGCGGTTTCATTGAGTATTCAGTGCAAATCTTGCCAAACTGAAACAAGCTTATGTCTTATGAAATGAAATGTTTTTTGCAATGCTGTAAGACAGTTTTTAATGTGTTAGAAGTTATATACACAAAAACTAATGTTAGAACTTCAATGATCAAGATTGTCAGTTTACAGCTTTCTGAGTCCAGTAATGTTGAAATAGTGTTTCTGTTCAAATGAAGTGAAATCAAGCCCAAATCTGCTCAAAAGCTTTTCTCTCTATTAGAGAAAGCTGTTTCATTCAGTATTCAGTGCAAATCTTGCCAAACTGAAACATGCTTATGTCTTATGAAATAAAATGTTTTCTGCAATGCTGTAAGACAGTTTTTAATGTGTTAGAAGTTATATGCACAAAAACTAATGTAAGGACTTCAATGATCAAGATTGTCAGTTTACAGCTTTCTGAGTCCAGTAATGCTGAAATAGTGTTTCTGTTGAAATGAAGTGAAATCAAGCCCAAATCTGCTCAAAAGCTTTTCTCTCTATTAGATAAAGCTGTTTCATTCAGTATTCAGTGCAAATCTTGCCAAACTGAAACAAGATTATGTCTTATGAAGTACAATGTTTTCTGCAATGCTGTAAGACAGCTTTTAATGTGTTAGAAGTTATATGCACAAAAACTTATGTTAGGACTTCAATGATCAAGATTGTCAGTTTACAGCTTTCTGAGTCCAGTAATGCTGAAATAGTGTTTCTGTTGAAATGAAGTGAAATCAAGCCCAAATCTGCTCAAAAGCTTTTCTCTCTATTAGATAAAGCTGTTTCATTCAGTATTCAGTGCAAATCTTGACAAACTGAAACAAGCTTATGCCTTATGAAGTACAATGTTTTCTGCAATGCTGTAAGACAGTTTTTAATGTGTTAGAAGTTATATGCACAAAAACTAATGTTAGGACTTCAATGATCAAGATTGTCAGTTTACAGCTTTCTGAGTCCAGTAATGCTGAAATAGTGTTTCTGTTCAAATGAAGTGAAATCAAGCCCAAATCTGCTCAAAAGCTTTTCTCTCTATTAGAGAAAGCTGTTTCATTCAGTATTTAGTGCAAATCTTGCCAAACTGAAACATGCTTATGTCTTATGAAATAAAATGTTTTCTGCAATGCTGTAAGACAGTTTTTAATGTGTTAGAAGTTATATACACAAAAGCTAATGTTAGGACTGCAATGATCAAGATTGTCAGTTTACAGCTTTCTGAGTCCAGTAATGTTGAAATAGTGTTTCTGTTCAAATGAAGTGAAATCAAGCCCAAATCTGCTCAAAAGCTTTTCTCTCTAATAGAGAATGCGGTTTCATTGAGTATTCAGTGCAAATCTTGCCAAACTGAAACAAGCTTATGTCTTATGAAATGAAATGTTTTTTGCAATGCTGTAAGACAGTTTTTAATGTGTTAGAAGTTATATACACAAAAACTAATGTTAGAACTTTAATGATTAAGATTGTCAGTTTACAGCTTTCTGAGTCCAGTAATGTTGAAATAGTGTTTCTGTTCAAATGAAGTGAAATCAAGCCCAAATCTGCTCAAAAGCTTTTCTCTCTATTAGAGAAAGCTGTTTCATTCAGTTTTCAGTGCAAATCTTGCCAAACTGAAACATGCTTATGTCTTATGAAATAAAATGTTTTCTGCAATGCTGTAAGACAGTTTTTAATGTGTTAGAAGTTATATACACAAAAACTAATGTTAGGACTGCAATGATCAAGATTGTCAGTTTACAGCTTTCTGAGTCCAGTAATGTTGAAATAGTGTTTCTGTTCAAATGAAGTGAAATCAAGCCCAAATCTGCTCAAAAGCTTTTCTCTCTATTAGAGAAAGCTGTTTCATTCAATATTCAGTGCAAATCTTGCCAAACTGAAACAAGCTTATGCCTTATGAAGTACAATGTTTTCTGCAATGCTGTAAGACAGTTTTTAATGTGTTAGAAGTTATATGCACAAAAACTTATGTTAGGACTTCAATGATCAAGATTGTCAGTTTACAGCTTTCTGAGTCCAGTAATGCTGAAATAGTGTTTCTGTTGAAATGAAGTGAAATCAAGCCCAAATCTGCTCAAAAGCTTTTCTCTCTATTAGATAAAGCTGTTTCATTCAGTATTCAGTGCAAATCTTGCCAAACTGAAACAAGCTTATGTCTTATGAAGTACAATGTTTTCTGCAATGCTGTAAGACAGTTTTTAATGTGTTAGAAGTTATATGCACAAAAACTAATGTTAGGACTTCAATGATCAAGATTGTCAGTTTACAGCTTTCTGAGTCCAGTAATGCTGAAATAGTGTTTCTGTTGAAATGAAGTGAAATCAAGCCCAAATCTGCTCAAAAGCTTTTCTCTCTATTAGATAAAGCTGTTTCATTCAGTATTCAGTGCAAATCTTGCCAAACTGAAACAAGCTTATGTCTTATGAAGTACAATGTTTTCTGCAATGCTGTAAGACAGTTTTTAATGTGTTAGAAGTTATATGCACAAAAACTTACGTTAGGACTTCAATGATCAAGATTGTCAGTTTACAGCTTTCTGAGTCCAGTAATGCTGAAATAGTGTTTCTGTTGAAATGAAGTGAAATCAAGCCCAAATCTGCTCAAAAGCTTTTCTCTCTATTAGATAAAGCTGTTTCATTCAGTATTCAGTGCAAATCTTGCCAAACTGAAACAAGCTTATGCCTTATGAAGTACAATGTTTTCTGCAATGCTGTAAGACAGTTTTTAATGTGTTAGAAGTTATATACACAAAAACTAATGTTAGGACTGCAATGATCAAGATTGTCAGTTTACAGCTTTCTGAGTCCAGTAATGTTGAAATAGTGTTTCTGTTCAAATGAAGTGAAATCAAGCCCAAATCTGCTCAAAAGCTTTTCTCTCTAATAGAGAATGCGGTTTCATTGAGTATTCAGTGCAAATCTTGCCAAACTGAAACAAGCTTATGTCTTATGAAATGAAATGTTTTTTGCAATGCTGTAAGACAGTTTTTAATGTGTTAGAAGTTATATACACAAAAACTAATGTTAGAACTTCAATGATCAAGATTGTCAGTTTACAGCTTTCTGAGTCCAGTAATGCTGAAATAGTGTTTCTGTTGAAATGAAGTGAAATCAAGCCCAAATCTGCTCAAAAACTTTTCTCTCTATTAGATAAAGCTGTTTCATTCAGTATTCAGTGCAAATCTTGCCAAACTGAAACAAGCTTATGCCTTATGAAGTACAATGTTTTCTGCAATGCTGTAAGACAGTTTTTAATGTGTTAGAAGTTATATGCACAAAAACTTATGTTAGGACTTCAATGATCAAGATTGTCAGTTTACAGCTTTCTGAGTCCAGTAATGCTGAAATAGTGTTTCTGTTCAAATGAAGTGAAATCAAGCCCAAATCTGCTCAAAAGCTTTTCTCTCTATTAGAGAAAGCTGTTTCATTCAGTATTC
This sequence comes from Carassius gibelio, assembly GCF_023724105.1. Taxonomy (NCBI): domain Eukaryota; kingdom Metazoa; phylum Chordata; class Actinopteri; order Cypriniformes; family Cyprinidae; genus Carassius; species Carassius gibelio. Next base: position 25,503,071 of record NC_068392.1, read on the forward strand.
AGTGCAAATCTTGCCAAACTGAAACTTGCTTATGTCTTATGAAATAAAATGTTTTCTGCAATGCTGTAAGACAGTTTTTAATGTGTTAGAAGTTATATACACAAAAACTAATGTTAGGACTGCAATGATCAAGATTGTCAGTTTACAGCTTTCTGAGTCCAGTAATGTTGAAATAGTGTTTCTGTTCAAATGAAGTGAAATCAAGCCCAAATCTGCTCAAAAGCTTTTCTCTCTAATAGAGAATGCGGTTTCATTGAGTATTCAGTGCAAATCTTGCCAAACTGAAACAAGCTTATGTCTTATGAAATGAAATGTTTTTTGCAATGCTGTAAGACAGTTTTTAATGTGTTAGAAGTTATATACACAAAAACTAATGTTAGAACTTCAATGATCAAGATTGTCAGTTTACAGCTTTCTGAGTCCAGTAATGTTGAAATAGTGTTTCTGTTCAAATGAAGTGAAATCAAGCCCAAATCTGCTCAAAAGCTTTTCTCTCTATTAGAGAAAGCTTTTTCATTCAATATTCAGTGCAAATCTTGCCAAACTGAAACAAGCTTATGCCTTATGAAGTACAATGTTTTCTGCAATGCTGTAAGACAGTTTTTAATGTGTTAGAAGTTATATGCACAAAAACTAATGTAAGGACTTCAATGATCAAGATTGTCAGTTTACAGCTTTCTGAGTCCAGTAATGCTGAAATAGTGTTTCTGTTGAAATGAAGTGAAATCAAGCCCAAATCTGCTCAAAAGCTTTTCTCTCTATTAGATAAAGCTGTTTCATTCAGTATTCAGTGCAAATCTTGCCAAACTGAAACAAGCTTATGTCTTATGAAGTACAATGTTTTCTGCAATGCTGTAAGACAGCTTTTAATGTGTTAGAAGTTATATGCACAAAAACTTATGTTAGGACTTCAATGATCAAGATTGTCAGTTTACAGCTTTCTGAGTCCAGTAATGCTGAAATAGTGTTTCTGTTGAAATGAAGTGAAATCAAGCCCAAATCTGCTCAAATGCTTTTCTCTCTATTAGATAAAGCTGTTTCATTCAGTATTCAGTGCAAATCTTGCCAAACTGAAACAAGCTTATGCCTTATGAAGTACAATGTTTTCTGCAATGCTGTAAGACAGTTTTTAATGTGTTAGAAGTTATATGCACAAAAACTAATGTTAGGACTTCAATGATCAAGATTGTCAGTTTACAGCTTTCTGAGTCCAGTAATGCTGAAATAGTGTTTCTGTTCAAATGAAGTGAAATCAAGCCCAAATCTGCTCAAAAGCTTTTCTCTCTATTAGAGAAAGCTGTTTCATTCAGTATTTAGTGCAAATCTTGCCAAACTGAAACATGCTTATGTCTTATGAAATAAAATGTTTTCTGCAATGCTGTAAGACAGTTTTTAATGTGTTAGAAGTTATATACACAAAAGCTAATGTTAGGACTGCAATGATCAAGATTGTCAGTTTACAGCTTTCTGAGTCCAGTAATGTTGAAATAGTGTTTCTGTTCAAATGAAGTGAAATCAAGCCCAAATCTGCTCAAAAGCTTTTCTCTCTAATAGAGAATGCGGTTTCATTGAGTATTCAGTGCAAATCTTGCCAAACTGAAACAAGCTTATGTCTTATGAAATGAAATGTTTTTTGCAATGCTGTAAGACAGTTTTTAATGTGTTAGAAGTTATATACACAAAAACTAATGTTAGAACTTCAATGATTAAGATTGTCAGTTTACAGCTTTCTGAGTCCAGTAATGTTGAAATAGTGTTTCTGTTCAAATGAAGTGAAATCAAGCCCAAATCTGCTCAAAAGCTTTTCTCTCTATTAGAGAAAGCTGTTTCATTCAGTATTCAGTGCAAATCTTGCCAAACTGAAACATGCTTATGTCTTATGAAATAAAATGTTTTCTGCAATGCTGTAAGACAGTTTTTAATGTGTTAGAAGTTATATACACAAAAACTAATGTTAGGACTGCAATGATCAAGATTGTCAGTTTACAGCTTTCTGAGTCCAGTAATGTTGAAATAGTGTTTCTGTTCAAATGAAGTGAAATCAAGCCCAAATCTGCTCAAAAG
>NC_068392.1:25505634-25525764 GCF_023724105.1 Carassius gibelio
GCTTTCTCTAATAGAGAGAAAAGCTTTTGAGCAGATTTCGGCTTGATTTCACTTCATTTGAACAGAAACACTATTTCAGCATTACTGGACTCAGAAAGCTGTAAACTGACAATCTTGATCATTGAAGTCCTAACATTAGTTTTTGTGCATATAACTTCTAACACATTAAAAACTGTCTTACAGCATTGCAGAAAACATTGTACTTCATAAGGCATAAGCTTGTTTCAGTTTGGCAAGATTTGCACTGAATACTGAATGAAACAGCTTTATCTAATAGAGAGAAAAGCTTTTGAGCAGATTTGGGCTTGATTTCACTTCATTTCAACAGAAACACTATTTCAGCATTACTGGACTCAGAAAGCTGTAAACTGACAATCTTGATCATTGAAGTCCTAACATAAGTTTTTGTGCATATTACTTCTAACACATTAAAAGCTGTCTTACAGCATTGCAGAAAACATTGTACTTCATAAGACATAAGCTTGTTTCAGTTTGGCAAGATTTGCACTGAATACTGAATGAAACAGCTTTATCTAATAGAGAGAAAAGCTTTTGAGCAGATTTGGGCTTGATTTCACTTCATTTGAACAGAAACACTATTTCAGCATTACTGGACTCAGAAAGCTGTAAACTGACAATCTTGATCATTGAAGTCCTAACATTAGTTTTTGTGCATATAACTTCTAACACATTAAAAACTGTCTTACAGCATTGCAGAAAACATTGTACTTCATAAGACATAAGCTTGTTTCAGTTTGGCAAGATTTGCACTGAATACTGAATGAAACAGCTTTATCTAATAGAGAGAAAAGCTTTTGAGCAGATTTGGGCTTGATTTCACTTCATTTCAACAGAAACACTATTTCAGCATTACTGGACTCAGAAAGCTGTAAACTGACAATCTTGATCATTGAAGTCCTAACATTAGTTTTTGTGCATATAACTTCTAACACATTAAAAACTGTCTTACAGCATTGCAGAAAACATTGTACTTCATAAGGCATAAGCTTGTTTCAGTTTGGCAAGATTTGCACTGAATACTGAATGAAACAGCTTTATCTAATAGAGAGAAAAGCTTTTGAGCAGATTTGGGCTTGATTTCACTTCATTTCAACAGAAACACTATTTCAGCATTACTGGACTCAGAAAGCTGTAAACTGACAATCTTGATCATTGAAGTCCTAACATAAGTTTTTGTGCATATTACTTCTAACACATTAAAAGCTGTCTTACAGCATTGCAGAAAACATTGTACTTCATAAGACATAAGCTTGTTTCAGTTTGGCAAGATTTGCACTGAATACTGAATGAAACAGCTTTATCTAATAGAGAGAAAAGCTTTTGAGCAGATTTGGGCTTGATTTCACTTCATTTGAACAGAAACACTATTTCAGCATTACTGGACTCAGAAAGCTGTAAACTGTCAATCTTGATCATTGAAGTCCTAACATTAGTTTTTGTGCATATAACTTCTAACACATTAAAAACTGTCTTACAGCATTGCAGAAAACATTGTACTTCATAAGACATAAGCTTGTTTCAGTTTGGCAAGATTTGCACTGAATACTGAATGAAACAGCTTTATCTAATAGAGAGAAAAGCTTTTGAGCAGATTTGGGCTTGATTTCACTTCATTTCAACAGAAACACTATTTCAGCATTACTGGACTCAGAAAGCTGTAAACTGACAATCTTGATCATTGAAGTCCTAACATAAGTTTTTGTGCATATTACTTCTAACACATTAAAAACTGTCTTACAGCATTGCAGAAAACATTGTACTTCATAAGACATAAGCTTGTTTCAGTTTGGCAAGATTTGCACTGAATACTGAATGAAACAGCTTTATCTAATAGAGAGAAAAGCTTTTGAGCAGATTTGGGCTTGATTTCACTTCATTTCAACAGAAACACTATTTCAGCATTACTGGACTCAGAAAGCTGTAAACTCACAATCTTGATCATTGAAGTCCTAACATAAGTTTTTGTGCATATAACTTCTAACACATTAAAAACTGTCTTACAGCATTGCAGAAAACATTGTACTTCATAAGACATAAGCTTGTTTCAGTTTGGCAAGATTTGCACTGAATACTGAATGAAACAGCTTTATCTAATAGAGAGAAAAGCTTTTGAGCAGATTTGGGCTTGATTTCACTTCATTTCAACAGAAACACTATTTCAGCATTACTGGACTCAGAAAGCTGTAAACTGACAATCTTGATCATTGAAGTCCTAACATTAGTTTTTGTGCATATAACTTCTAACACATTAAAAACTGTCTTACAGCATTGCAGAAAACATTGTACTTCATAAGACATAAGCTTGTTTCAGTTTGGCAAGATTTGCACTGAATACTGAATGAAACAGCTTTATCTAATAGAGAGAAAAGCTTTTGAGCAGATTTGGGCTTGATTTCACTTCATTTTAACAGAAACACTATTTCAGCATTACTGGACTCAGAAAGCTGTAAACTGACAATCTTGATCATTGAAGTCCTAACATAAGTTTTTGTGAATATAACTTCTAACACATTAAAAACTGTCTTACAGCATTGCAGAAAACATTGTACTTCATAAGACATAAGCTTGTTTCAGTTTGGCAAGATTTGCACTGAATACTGAATGAAACAGCTTTATCTAATAGAGAGAAAAGCTTTTGAGCAGATTTGGGCTTGATTTCACTTCATTTCAACAGAAACACTATTTCAGCATTACTGGACTCAGAAAGCTGTAAACTGACAATCTTGATCATTGAAGTCCTAACATTAGTTTTTGTGCATATAACTTCTAACACATTAAAAACTGTCTTACAGCATTGCAGAAAACATTGTACTTCATAAGGCATAAGCTTGTTTCAGTTTGGCAAGATTTGCACTGAATATTGAATGAAACAGCTTTCTCTAATAGTGAGAAAAGCTTTTGAGCAGATTTGGGCTTGATTTCACTTCATTTGAACAGAAACACTATTTCAACATTACTAGACTCAGAAAGCTGTAAACTGACAATCTTGATCATTGCAGTCCTAACATTAGTTTTTGTGTATATAACTTCTAACACATTAAAAACTGTCTTACAGCATTGCAGAAAACATTTTATTTCATAAGACATAAGCATGTTTCAGTTTGGCAAGATTTGCACTGAATACTGAATGAAACAGCTTTATCTAATAGAGAGAAAAGCTTTTGAGCAGATTTGGGCTTGATTTCACTTCATTTCAACAGAAACACTATTTCAACATTACTGGACTCTGAAAGCTGTAAACTGACAATCTTGATCATTGAAGTCCTAACATAAGTTTTTGTGCATATAACTTCTAACACATTAAAAACTGTCTTACAGCATTGCAGAAAACATTGTACTTCATAAGGCATAAGCTTGTTTCAGTTTGGCAAGATTTGCACTGAATATTGAATGAAACAGCTTTCTCTAATAGAGAGAAAAGCTTTTGAGCAGATTTGGGCTTGATTTCACTTCATTTGAACAGAAACACTATTTCAACATTACTGGACTCAGAAAGCTGTAAACTGACAATCTTGATCATTGCAGTCCTAACATTAGTTTTTGTGCATATAACTTCTAACACATTAAAAACTGTCTTACAGCATTGCAGAAAACATTGTACTTCATAAGGCATAAGCTTGTTTCAGTTTGGCAAGATTTGCACTGAATATTGAATGAAACAGCTTTCTCTAATAGAGAGAAAAGCTTTTGAGCAGATTTGGGCTTGATTTCACTTCATTTGAACAGAAACACTATTTCAACATTACTGGACTCAGAAAGCTGTAAACTGACAATCTTGATCATTGAAGTCCTAACATTAGTTTTTGTGCATATAACTTCTAACACATTAAAAACTGTCTTACAGCATTGCAGAAAACATTGTACTTCATAAGGCATAAGCTTGTTTCAGTTTGGCAAGATTTGCACTGAATACTGAATGAAACAGCTTTATCTAATAGAGAGAAAAGCTTTTGAGCAGATTTGGGCTTGATTTCACTTCATTTCAACAGAAACACTATTTCAGCATTACTGGACTCAGAAAGCTGTAAACTGACAATCTTGATCATTGAAGTCCTAACATAAGTTTTTGTGCATATTACTTCTAACACATTAAAAGCTGTCTTACAGCATTGCAGAAAACATTGTACTTCATAAGACATAAGCTTGTTTCAGTTTGGCAAGATTTGCACTGAATACTGAATGAAACAGCTTTATCTAATAGAGAGAAAAGCTTTTGAGCAGATTTGGGCTTGATTTCACTTCATTTGAACAGAAACACTATTTCAGCATTACTGGACTCAGAAAGCTGTAAACTGACAATCTTGATCATTGAAGTCCTAACATTAGTTTTTGTGCATATAACTTCTAACACATTAAAAACTGTCTTACAGCATTGCAGAAAACATTGTACTTCATAAGACATAAGCTTGTTTCAGTTTGGCAAGATTTGCACTGAATACTGAATGAAACAGCTTTATCTAATAGAGAGAAAAGCTTTTGAGCAGATTTGGGCTTGATTTCACTTCATTTCAACAGAAACACTATTTCAGCATTACTGGACTCAGAAAGCTGTAAACTGACAATCTTGATCATTGAAGTCCTAACATTAGTTTTTGTGCATATAACTTCTAACACATTAAAAACTGTCTTACAGCATTGCAGAAAACATTGTACTTCATAAGGCATAAGCTTGTTTCAGTTTGGCAAGATTTGCACTGAATACTGAATGAAACAGCTTTATCTAATAGAGAGAAAAGCTTTTGAGCAGATTTGGGCTTGATTTCACTTCATTTCAACAGAAACACTATTTCAGCATTACTGGACTCAGAAAGCTGTAAACTGACAATCTTGATCATTGAAGTCCTAACATAAGTTTTTGTGCATATTACTTCTAACACATTAAAAGCTGTCTTACAGCATTGCAGAAAACATTGTACTTCATAAGACATAAGCTTGTTTCAGTTTGGCAAGATTTGCACTGAATACTGAATGAAACAGCTTTATCTAATAGAGAGAAAAGCTTTTGAGCAGATTTGGGCTTGATTTCACTTCATTTGAACAGAAACACTATTTCAGCATTACTGGACTCAGAAAGCTGTAAACTGTCAATCTTGATCATTGAAGTCCTAACATTAGTTTTTGTGCATATAACTTCTAACACATTAAAAACTGTCTTACAGCATTGCAGAAAACATTGTACTTCATAAGACATAAGCTTGTTTCAGTTTGGCAAGATTTGCACTGAATACTGAATGAAACAGCTTTATCTAATAGAGAGAAAAGCTTTTGAGCAGATTTGGGCTTGATTTCACTTCATTTCAACAGAAACACTATTTCAGCATTACTGGACTCAGAAAGCTGTAAACTGACAATCTTGATCATTGAAGTCCTAACATAAGTTTTTGTGCATATTACTTCTAACACATTAAAAACTGTCTTACAGCATTGCAGAAAACATTGTACTTCATAAGACATAAGCTTGTTTCAGTTTGGCAAGATTTGCACTGAATACTGAATGAAACAGCTTTATCTAATAGAGAGAAAAGCTTTTGAGCAGATTTGGGCTTGATTTCACTTCATTTCAACAGAAACACTATTTCAGCATTACTGGACTCAGAAAGCTGTAAACTCACAATCTTGATCATTGAAGTCCTAACATAAGTTTTTGTGCATATAACTTCTAACACATTAAAAACTGTCTTACAGCATTGCAGAAAACATTGTACTTCATAAGACATAAGCTTGTTTCAGTTTGGCAAGATTTGCACTGAATACTGAATGAAACAGCTTTATCTAATAGAGAGAAAAGCTTTTGAGCAGATTTGGGCTTGATTTCACTTCATTTCAACAGAAACACTATTTCAGCATTACTGGACTCAGAAAGCTGTAAACTGACAATCTTGATCATTGAAGTCCTAACATTAGTTTTTGTGCATATAACTTCTAACACATTAAAAACTGTCTTACAGCATTGCAGAAAACATTGTACTTCATAAGACATAAGCTTGTTTCAGTTTGGCAAGATTTGCACTGAATACTGAATGAAACAGCTTTATCTAATAGAGAGAAAAGCTTTTGAGCAGATTTGGGCTTGATTTCACTTCATTTTAACAGAAACACTATTTCAGCATTACTGGACTCAGAAAGCTGTAAACTGACAATCTTGATCATTGAAGTCCTAACATAAGTTTTTGTGAATATAACTTCTAACACATTAAAAACTGTCTTACAGCATTGCAGAAAACATTGTACTTCATAAGACATAAGCTTGTTTCAGTTTGGCAAGATTTGCACTGAATACTGAATGAAACAGCTTTATCTAATAGAGAGAAAAGCTTTTGAGCAGATTTGGGCTTGATTTCACTTCATTTCAACAGAAACACTATTTCAGCATTACTGGACTCAGAAAGCTGTAAACTGACAATCTTGATCATTGAAGTCCTAACATTAGTTTTTGTGCATATAACTTCTAACACATTAAAAACTGTCTTACAGCATTGCAGAAAACATTGTACTTCATAAGGCATAAGCTTGTTTCAGTTTGGCAAGATTTGCACTGAATATTGAATGAAACAGCTTTCTCTAATAGTGAGAAAAGCTTTTGAGCAGATTTGGGCTTGATTTCACTTCATTTGAACAGAAACACTATTTCAACATTACTAGACTCAGAAAGCTGTAAACTGACAATCTTGATCATTGCAGTCCTAACATTAGTTTTTGTGTATATAACTTCTAACACATTAAAAACTGTCTTACAGCATTGCAGAAAACATTTTATTTCATAAGACATAAGCATGTTTCAGTTTGGCAAGATTTGCACTGAATACTGAATGAAACAGCTTTATCTAATAGAGAGAAAAGCTTTTGAGCAGATTTGGGCTTGATTTCACTTCATTTCAACAGAAACACTATTTCAACATTACTGGACTCTGAAAGCTGTAAACTGACAATCTTGATCATTGAAGTCCTAACATAAGTTTTTGTGCATATAACTTCTAACACATTAAAAACTGTCTTACAGCATTGCAGAAAACATTGTACTTCATAAGGCATAAGCTTGTTTCAGTTTGGCAAGATTTGCACTGAATATTGAATGAAACAGCTTTCTCTAATAGAGAGAAAAGCTTTTGAGCAGATTTGGGCTTGATTTCACTTCATTTGAACAGAAACACTATTTCAACATTACTGGACTCAGAAAGCTGTAAACTGACAATCTTGATCATTGCAGTCCTAACATTAGTTTTTGTGCATATAACTTCTAACACATTAAAAACTGTCTTACAGCATTGCAGAAAACATTGTACTTCATAAGGCATAAGCTTGTTTCAGTTTGGCAAGATTTGCACTGAATATTGAATGAAACAGCTTTCTCTAATAGAGAGAAAAGCTTTTGAGCAGATTTGGGCTTGATTTCACTTCATTTGAACAGAAACACTATTTCAACATTACTGGACTCAGAAAGCTGTAAACTGACAATCTTGATCATTGCAGTCCTAACATTAGTTTTTGTGTATATAACTTCTAACACATTAAAAACTGTCTTACAGCATTGCAGAAAACATTTTATTTCATAAGACATAAGCATGTTTCAGTTTGGCAAGATTTGCACTGAATACTGAATGAAACAGCTTTCTCTAATAGAGAGAAAAGCTTTTGAGCAGATTTCGGCTTGATTTCACTTCATTTGAACAGAAACACTATTTCAGCATTACTGGACTCAGAAAGCTGTAAACTGACAATCTTGATCATTGAAGTCCTAACATTAGTTTTTGTGCATATAACTTCTAACACATTAAAAACTGTCTTACAGCATTGCAGAAAACATTGTACTTCATAAGGCATAAGCTTGTTTCAGTTTGGCAAGATTTGCACTGAATACTGAATGAAACAGCTTTATCTAATAGAGAGAAAAGCTTTTGAGCAGATTTGGGCTTGATTTCACTTCATTTCAACAGAAACACTATTTCAGCATTACTGGACTCAGAAAGCTGTAAACTGACAATCTTGATCATTGAAGTCCTAACATAAGTTTTTGTGCATATTACTTCTAACACATTAAAAGCTGTCTTACAGCATTGCAGAAAACATTGTACTTCATAAGACATAAGCTTGTTTCAGTTTGGCAAGATTTGCACTGAATACTGAATGAAACAGCTTTATCTAATAGAGAGAAAAGCTTTTGAGCAGATTTGGGCTTGATTTCACTTCATTTGAACAGAAACACTATTTCAGCATTACTGGACTCAGAAAGCTGTAAACTGACAATCTTGATCATTGAAGTCCTAACATTAGTTTTTGTGCATATAACTTCTAACACATTAAAAACTGTCTTACAGCATTGCAGAAAACATTGTACTTCATAAGACATAAGCTTGTTTCAGTTTGGCAAGATTTGCACTGAATACTGAATGAAACAGCTTTATCTAATAGAGAGAAAAGCTTTTGAGCAGATTTGGGCTTGATTTCACTTCATTTCAACAGAAACACTATTTCAGCATTACTGGACTCAGAAAGCTGTAAACTGACAATCTTGATCATTGAAGTCCTAACATTAGTTTTTGTGCATATAACTTCTAACACATTAAAAACTGTCTTACAGCATTGCAGAAAACATTGTACTTCATAAGGCATAAGCTTGTTTCAGTTTGGCAAGATTTGCACTGAATACTGAATGAAACAGCTTTATCTAATAGAGAGAAAAGCTTTTGAGCAGATTTGGGCTTGATTTCACTTCATTTCAACAGAAACACTATTTCAGCATTACTGGACTCAGAAAGCTGTAAACTGACAATCTTGATCATTGAAGTCCTAACATAAGTTTTTGTGCATATTACTTCTAACACATTAAAAGCTGTCTTACAGCATTGCAGAAAACATTGTACTTCATAAGACATAAGCTTGTTTCAGTTTGGCAAGATTTGCACTGAATACTGAATGAAACAGCTTTATCTAATAGAGAGAAAAGCTTTTGAGCAGATTTGGGCTTGATTTCACTTCATTTGAACAGAAACACTATTTCAGCATTACTGGACTCAGAAAGCTGTAAACTGTCAATCTTGATCATTGAAGTCCTAACATTAGTTTTTGTGCATATAACTTCTAACACATTAAAAACTGTCTTACAGCATTGCAGAAAACATTGTACTTCATAAGACATAAGCTTGTTTCAGTTTGGCAAGATTTGCACTGAATACTGAATGAAACAGCTTTATCTAATAGAGAGAAAAGCTTTTGAGCAGATTTGGGCTTGATTTCACTTCATTTCAACAGAAACACTATTTCAGCATTACTGGACTCAGAAAGCTGTAAACTGACAATCTTGATCATTGAAGTCCTAACATAAGTTTTTGTGCATATTACTTCTAACACATTAAAAACTGTCTTACAGCATTGCAGAAAACATTGTACTTCATAAGACATAAGCTTGTTTCAGTTTGGCAAGATTTGCACTGAATACTGAATGAAACAGCTTTATCTAATAGAGAGAAAAGCTTTTGAGCAGATTTGGGCTTGATTTCACTTCATTTCAACAGAAACACTATTTCAGCATTACTGGACTCAGAAAGCTGTAAACTCACAATCTTGATCATTGAAGTCCTAACATAAGTTTTTGTGCATATAACTTCTAACACATTAAAAACTGTCTTACAGCATTGCAGAAAACATTGTACTTCATAAGACATAAGCTTGTTTCAGTTTGGCAAGATTTGCACTGAATACTGAATGAAACAGCTTTATCTAATAGAGAGAAAAGCTTTTGAGCAGATTTGGGCTTGATTTCACTTCATTTCAACAGAAACACTATTTCAGCATTACTGGACTCAGAAAGCTGTAAACTGACAATCTTGATCATTGAAGTCCTAACATTAGTTTTTGTGCATATAACTTCTAACACATTAAAAACTGTCTTACAGCATTGCAGAAAACATTGTACTTCATAAGACATAAGCTTGTTTCAGTTTGGCAAGATTTGCACTGAATACTGAATGAAACAGCTTTATCTAATAGAGAGAAAAGCTTTTGAGCAGATTTGGGCTTGATTTCACTTCATTTTAACAGAAACACTATTTCAGCATTACTGGACTCAGAAAGCTGTAAACTGACAATCTTGATCATTGAAGTCCTAACATAAGTTTTTGTGAATATAACTTCTAACACATTAAAAACTGTCTTACAGCATTGCAGAAAACATTGTACTTCATAAGACATAAGCTTGTTTCAGTTTGGCAAGATTTGCACTGAATACTGAATGAAACAGCTTTATCTAATAGAGAGAAAAGCTTTTGAGCAGATTTGGGCTTGATTTCACTTCATTTCAACAGAAACACTATTTCAGCATTACTGGACTCAGAAAGCTGTAAACTGACAATCTTGATCATTGAAGTCCTAACATTAGTTTTTGTGCATATAACTTCTAACACATTAAAAACTGTCTTACAGCATTGCAGAAAACATTGTACTTCATAAGGCATAAGCTTGTTTCAGTTTGGCAAGATTTGCACTGAATATTGAATGAAACAGCTTTCTCTAATAGTGAGAAAAGCTTTTGAGCAGATTTGGGCTTGATTTCACTTCATTTGAACAGAAACACTATTTCAACATTACTAGACTCAGAAAGCTGTAAACTGACAATCTTGATCATTGCAGTCCTAACATTAGTTTTTGTGTATATAACTTCTAACACATTAAAAACTGTCTTACAGCATTGCAGAAAACATTTTATTTCATAAGACATAAGCATGTTTCAGTTTGGCAAGATTTGCACTGAATACTGAATGAAACAGCTTTATCTAATAGAGAGAAAAGCTTTTGAGCAGATTTGGGCTTGATTTCACTTCATTTCAACAGAAACACTATTTCAGCATTACTGGACTCAGAAAGCTGTAAACTGACAATCTTGATCATTGCAGTCCTAACATTAGTTTTTGTGCATATAACTTCTAACACATTAAAAACTGTCTTACAGCATTGCAGAAAACATTGTACTGCATAAGGCATAAGCTTGTTTCAGTTTGGCAAGATTTGCACTGAATATTGAATGAAACAGCTTTCTCTAATAGAGAGAAAAGCTTTTGAGCAGATTTGGGCTTGATTTCACTTCATTTGAACAGAAACACTATTTCAACATTACTGGACTCAGAAAGCTGTAAACTGACAATCTTGATCATTGAAGTTCTAACATTAGTTTTTGTGTATATAACTTCTAACACATTAAAAACTGTCTTACAGCATTGCAAAAAACATTTCATTTCATAAGACATAAGCTTGTTTCAGTTTGGCAAGATTTGCACTGAATACTGAATGAAACAGCTTTCTCTAATAGAGAGAAAAGCTTTTGAGCAGATTTGGGCTTGATTTCACTTCATTTGAACAGAAACACTATTTCAGCATTACTGGACTCAGAAAGCTGTAAACTGACAATCTTGATCATTGAAGTCCTAACATTAGTTTTTGTGCGTATAACTTCTAACACATTAAAAACTGTCTTACAGCATTGCAGAAAACATTGTACTTCATAAGGCATAAGCTTGTTTCAGTTTGGCAAGATTTGCACTGAATACTGAATGAAACAGCTTTATCTAATAGAGAGAAAAGCTTTTGAGCAGATTTGGGCTTGATTTCACTTCATTTCAACAGAAACACTATTTCAGCATTACTGGACTCAGAAAGCTGTAAACTGACAATCTTGATCATTGAAGTCCTAACATAAGTTTTTGTGCATATAACTTCTAACACATTAAAAGCTGTCTTACAGCATTGCAGAAAACATTGTACTTCATAAAACATAAGCTTGTTTCAGTTTGGCAAGATTTGCACTGAATACTGAATGAAACAGCTTTATCTAATAGAGAGAAAAGCTTTTGAGCAGATTTGGGCTTGATTTCACTTCATTTCAACAGAAACACTATTTCAGCATTACTGGACTCAGAAAGCTGTAAACTGACAATCTTGATCATTGAAGTCCTAACATAAGTTTTTGTGCATATAACTTCTAACACATTAAAAACTGTCTTACAGCATTGCAGAAAACATTGTACTTCATAAGACATAAGCTTGTTTCAGTTTGGCAAGATTTGCACTGAATACTGAATGAAACAGCTTTCTCTAATAGAGAGAAAAGCTTTTGAGCAGATTTGGGCTTGATTTCACTTCATTTGAACAGAAACACTATTTCAGCATTACTGGACTCAGAAAGCTGTAAACTGACAATCTTGATCATTGAAGTCCTAACATTAGTTTTTGTGCGTATAACTTCTAACACATTAAAAACTGTCTTACAGCATTGCAGAAAACATTGTACTTCATAAGGCATAAGCTTGTTTCAGTTTGGCAAGATTTGCACTGAATACTGAATGAAACAGCTTTATCTAATAGAGAGAAAAGCTTTTGAGCAGATTTGGGCTTGATTTCACTTCATTTCAACAGAAACACTATTTCAGCATTACTGGACTCAGAAAGCTGTAAACTGACAATCTTGATCATTGAAGTCCTAACATAAGTTTTTGTGCATATAACTTCTAACACATTAAAAGCTGTCTTACAGCATTGCAGAAAACATTGTACTTCATAAAACATAAGCTTGTTTCAGTTTGGCAAGATTTGCACTGAATACTGAATGAAACAGCTTTATCTAATAGAGAGAAAAGCTTTTGAGCAGATTTGGGCTTGATTTCACTTCATTTCAACAGAAACACTATTTCAGCATTACTGGACTCAGAAAGCTGTAAACTGACAATCTTGATCATTGAAGTCCTTACATTAGTTTTTGTGCATATAACTTCTAACACATTAAAAACTGTCTTACAGCATTGCAGAAAACATTGTACTTCATAAGACATAAGCTTGTTTCAGTTTGGCAAGATTTGCACTGAATACTGAATGAAACAGCTTTATCTAATAGAGAGAAAAGCTTTTGAGCAGATTTGGGCTTGATTTCACTTCATTTCAACAGAAACACTATTTCAGCATTACTGGACTCAGAAAGCTGTAAACTGACAAGCTTGATCATTGAAGTCCTAACATAAGTTTTTGTGCATATAACTTCTAACACATTAAAAACTGTCTTACAGCATTGCAGAAAACATTGTACTTCATAAGACATATGCTTGTTTCAGTTTGGCAAGATTTGCACTGAATACTGAATGAAACAGCTTTATCTAATAGAGAGAAAAGCTTTTGAGCAGATTTGGGCTTGATTTCACTTCATTTCAACAGAAACACTATTTCAGCATTACTGGACTCAGAAAGCTGTAAACTGACAATCTTGATCATTGAAGTCCTAACATTAGTTTTTGTGCATATAACTTCTAACACATTAAAAACTGTCTTACAGCATTGCAGAAAACATTGTACTTCATAAGGCATAAGCTTGTTTCAGTTTGGCAAGATTTGCACTGAATATTGAATGAAACAGCTTTCTCTAATAGTGAGAAAAGCTTTTGAGCAGATTTGGGCTTGATTTCACTTCATTTGAACAGAAACACTATTTCAACATTACTGGACTCAGAAAGCTGTAAACTGACAATCTTGATCATTGCAGTCCTAACATTAGTTTTTGTGTATATAACTTCTAACACATTAAAAACTGTCTTACAGCATTGCAGAAAACATTTTATTTCATAAGACATAAGCATGTTTCAGTTTGGCAAGATTTGCACTGAATACTGAATGAAACAGCTTTATCTAATAGAGAGAAAAGCTTTTGAGCAGATTTGGGCTTGATTTCACTTCATTTCAACAGAAACACTATTTCAGCATTACTGGACTCAGAAAGCTGTAAACTGACAATCTTGATCATTGAAGTCCTAACATAAGTTTTTGTGCATATAACTTCTAACACATTAAAAACAGTCTTACAGCATTGCAGAAAACATTGTACTTCAAAAGGCATAAGCTTGTTTCAGTTTGGCAAGATTTGCACTGAATATTGAATGAAACAGCTTTCTCTAATAGAGAGAAAAGCTTTTGAGCAGATTTGGGCTTGATTTCACTTCATTTGAACAGAAACACTATTTCAACATTACTGGACTCAGAAAGCTGTAAACTGACAATCTTGATCATTGAAGTTCTAACATTAGTTTTTGTGTATATAACTTCTAACACATTAAAAACTGTCTTACAGCATTGCAAAAAACATTTCATTTCATAAGACATAAGCTTGTTTCAGTTTGGCAAGATTTGCACTGAATACTGAATGAAACAGCTTTCTCTAATAGAGAGAAAAGCTTTTGAGCAGATTTGGGCTTGATTTCACTTCATTTCAACAGAAACACTATTTCAGCATTACTGGACTCAGAAAGCTGTAAACTGACAATCTTGATCACTGAAGTCCTAACATAAGTTTTTGTGCATATAACTTCTAACACATTAAAAACTGTCTTACAGCATTGCAGAAAACATTGTACTTCATAAGACATAAGCTTGTTTCAGTTTGGCAAGATTTGCACTGAATACTGAATGAAACAGCTTTATCTAATAGAGAGAAAAGCTTTTGAGCAGATTTGGGCTTGATTTCACTTCATTTGAACAGAAACACTATTTCAACATTACTGGACTCAGAAAGCTGTAAACTGACAATCTTGATCATTGCAGTCCTAACATTAGTTTTTGTGCATATAACTTCTAACACATTAAAAACTGTCTTACAGCATTGCAGAAAACATTGTACTTCATAAGACATAAGCTTGTTTCAGTTTGGCAAGATTTGCACTGAATACTGAATGAAACAGCTTTATCTAATAGAGAGAAAAGCTTTTGAGCAGATTTGGGCTTGATTTCACTTCATTTCAACAGAAACACTATTTCAGCATTACTGGACTCAGAAAGCTGTAAACTGACAATCTTGATCATTGAAGTCCTAACATTAGTTTTTGTGCATATAACTTCTAACACATTAGAAACTGTCTTACAGCATTGCAGAAAACATTGTACTTCATAAGACATAAGCTTGTTTCAGTTTGGCAAGATTTGCACTGAATATTGAATGAAACAGCTTTCTCTAATAGAGAGAAAAGCTTTTGAGCAGATTTGGGCTTGATTTCACTTCATTTGAACAGAAACACTATTTCAACATTACTGGACTCAGAAAGCTGTAAACTGACAATCTTGATCATTGCAGTCCTAACATTAGTTTTTGTGCATATAACTTCTAACACATTAAAAACTGTCTTACAGCATTGCAGAAAACATTGTACTTCATAAGGCATAAGCTTGTTTCAGTTTGGCAAGATTTGCACTGAATATTGAATGAAACAGCTTTCTCTAATAGAGAGAAAAGCTTTTGAGCAGATTTGGGCTTGATTTCACTTCATTTGAACAGAAACACTATTTCAACATTACTGGACTCAGAAAGCTGTAAACTGACAATCTTGATCATTGCAGTCCTAACATTAGTTTTTGTGTATACAACTTCTAACACATTAAAAACTGTCTTACAGCATTGCAGAAAACATTTTATTTCATAAGACATAAGCATGTTTCAGTTTGGCAAGATTTGCACTGAATACTGAATGAAACAGCTTTCTCTAATAGAGAGAAAAGCTTTTGAGCAGATTTGGGCTTGATTTCACTTCATTTGAACAGAAACACTATTTCAGCATTACTGGACTCAGAAAGCTGTAAACTGACAATCTTGATCATTGAAGTCCTAACATTAGTTCCTCTTCAGGAACTCGAGCTGCGTCAAAAGCGCTTTGGGGAACGCGCCCAGCGTGCGCGACTCTGAATATCGTGTGAAATCAGACCAATGGAAGAGCGTGACGTCACCGGCGGAGTGACGTAAGCGACCAGGAAGCTATAAAAGCACGTGCCACGCAGCTGGCGTCAGCTTCGCGTCTCTCAGCAAGCGCTCTGTGTGTGATTGTCAAACTGTTTGTCTGTGAGTCTTATTTACTGTTGTCTGTCCAGTTTAAGAGCTCCTAGACAATGCCCAAAAGCAAGGCGAAAGTTAAGCATTCTGGCGATTCCAAATCGCGTTTTAGGCTGTGTGTTCCTCCCTGCCCGAGATATATAACGGGTGGGGATACACACAACCTTTGCGTGGTTTGCCTGGGTTCGAAGCACGCCGAGTCGGCTCTCGAGGGGGCCGACTGCCCGCACTGTTTGCGGATGTCGGTGCGTATGCTTCGTTCCCGGAGGGCCCTCTTCGAGGAGGGGGCCTTCGCCAGCGCTCCCCGCGGTGCTGGTCCCGCTTCTGCTGAGGCAGAACGGCGGCTGCACTCGTGGGGTTCGCAAGTGGATCTGGTGGAGGGAATGGAGACGGGCCAGTCCCTATCTCCTTCCACTTCTGCCAGATCCGGCACCCAATCCCTAGAGTCGGAAGCACGCTCAGCGGTTCCTTCCACTCAGGGAGAGGGGTCGACGCTTCGCCTCTCTTCCTCCGAGGAGGAAGTTGATGTGGAGTCGCTCGACAGGGATTCGCCACCCCTCTCGCCGCAGTATGAGGAGCTCTTGGAGGTGGTTACTCGCGCGGTGGCCAAGCTAAACATCGATTGGCCCACCGAGAAAGCAGCTGAACCGCAGAGAAGCAAGCTTGATGAACGCTTCCTGCGCGCGAGTCAGCCACCTCCCAGCCGGGGCCTGCCATTCTTTCCCGACCTGCACGATGAGATCTCCAGGTCGTGGAAACGCCCATTCTCGGCCCGCCTCTACATCCCCTCGTCAGACTACTACGGGAACGTAGTGGGGATGGGAGAGCGCGGTTATAGAGCGATGCCCCGGGTGGAACAGACGCTCGCGAGCTATCTGTCCCCCGGTGCGGCGTCGTCTCTAAAGGCCCCGGCATTGCCCTCAAAGCCACTAAGAACAACTTCGGCTTTGGTGGGCAAAGGGTATGCGGCAGCAGGTCAGGCTGGTGCGTGTCTGCACACCATGGCGGTGTTACAGGCGTACCAAGCCGATCTGCTCAAGGAGCTAGATGAGGGAGAGGAGATCAAGTCCCATGATATCTCTGAGCTAAGAAGGACCGCTGATCTCTCCCTCCGCGCCACCAAGGAGACCGCTCGAGCGATTGGGCGGTCCATGGCAGCTATGGTGGCCGCGGAGAGGCACTTATGGTTGACCCTGTCTGATATGAAAGAGCGGGACAGGGTCTGCCTCATGGACGCCCCGATCCAGCCGACTGGCCTGTTCGGCGACGCAGTCAATTCTGTCGTCGACAGGTTTCAGGAGGCCCGCAAGCAAGCGGCGGCGTTCCATAAGTTCCTCCCTCGTCGCTCCCTCGGGGCATCTGGGCGGGAGATGCCCCAGCCGCTCCCTAGCTCCTCGTACCGCGAGGCTCAGAAGCAGAGCGTCGCCTCTCGTGCTCCTCCGCGTCGGGAACGAGAGTCTCGACGACGCTCTCGGCCGAGGACTTCCCAGCCCAAACAAGATCTCAGGGCGGTTATTGAAGCTAAGAAGTCCTCGGCCAAGAAACCCTGACGCCAACAACCCAGGGTTTCAGAGGGCAGCCTCTGCTGGGGTAGAGCGGTACACACCGCAGTACACGGTGCCCGTCTCCCCTCAGCGCCCTCTGGGGGCCGGTCTGCTAACCCTGCCAGTGATCCAGGGCGCAGCAGGTCCCAGCGAGCATCGCACTCAGTATCTTCCGCCCGTGCGCGTAGCGGGGCTGAGACGCTCGCCGCCCCTGCGGGGGCCTCTTACACCAGAGATCAGTCTCGAGAGACTGATTCCCTTAGTAGATTATTTAGCAGCGTGGAAACTACGGCCAAATGTATCTCGATGGGTCCTGCACACAGTAGAAAAAGGCTACCGCATTCAGTTCGGCTCCGTGCCGCCAGTATTCAACGGGGTCGTTCAGACAGTAGTCGGCCTCAGGCAGGGTCTGGTTATGGAACAGGAGGTGAAAACCCTATTAGAGAAGGAGGCCATCGAGGTGGTCCCTCCTCAAGACAGGGAGTCCGGATTTTACAGCCGGTATTTCATAGTT
The DNA here is from genome assembly GCF_023724105.1 of Carassius gibelio. Taxonomy (NCBI): domain Eukaryota; kingdom Metazoa; phylum Chordata; class Actinopteri; order Cypriniformes; family Cyprinidae; genus Carassius; species Carassius gibelio. Next base: position 25,523,561 of record NC_068392.1, read on the forward strand.
CCCAAGAAGGATGGGGGGCTGCGTCCGATTATAGACTTGAGGGTCTTAAATCGTTCAGTTATGAGACTAAAATTCAGAATGCTCACAATCAAGCAAGTTGTAGCACAGATCAGGTCCCAGGACTGGTTTGTCACGATAGATCTCAAAGACGCATATTTTCATATATCCATCCTTCCACATCACAGGAAGTTTCTGAGGTTCGCTTTCGGGGGCGAAGCTTACCAATATCGAGTACTTCCCTTCGGCCTTGCACTCTCACCCCGCACGTTCACAAAATGTGTAGACGCGGCTCTGGTCCCCCTGCGCATGCAGGGCATCCGCATTCTCAACTATATCGACGATTGGTTGATCTTAGCTCAGTCAGAGCAGGCTGCGGTTCGGCATCGAGATGTCGTCCTCGCACATATGGGGGAGCTGGGTTTGAGACTGAACGCCAAGAAGAGTGTACTTTCTCCGGTTCAGAGAACCACCTATCTAGGCGTAGTATGGGATTCAACCACGATGCAGGCACGATTGTCCCCTGCTCGTATCGAGTCGATCCGCATCTCAGTCGAGAGAGTCAAACAAGGCCAGTCACTCACTGTCAAACAATTTCAGAGATTGTTGGGTCTGATGGCAGCTGCGTCCAATGTGATACCTCTTGGCCTGCTGTACATGAGGCCCCTGCAGTGGTGGCTCAAGACCAAGGGATTTTCCCCGAGGGGCAATCTACTTCGCACTATCAAGGTCACGCGGCGCTGCCTACGTGCCTTAGATGTATGGAAGAAACCTTGGTTCTTGAAACAGGGCCCGGTGCTGGGAGCTCTTTGTCGCCGTGTAACGCTAGCGACAGATGCATCCCTCACTGGTTGGGGTGCAGTCATGAGTGGCCACCCTGCCCGTGGTCTGTGGAGCGATCGCCATCGAACATGGCATATCAATTGTCTAGAAATGCTAGCAGTTTTTCGTGCACTGAAGCACTTCCTCCCAGACCTAAGGGGTCACCATGTGTTGGTGCGCACCGACAACACATCGGTGGTCTCCTATATCAACCACCAGGGAGGTCTGCGTTCGCGCCCTTTGTACAAGCTGGCGCACCAGATCCTGGTGTGGTCCCAGAGCAAACTCCTCTCACTAAGAGCAGTATATATTCCTGGGAAACAAAATGTGGGAGCAGACATACTGTCGAGGCAGGGGCCGAGGCCCGGGGAGTGGAAACTTCACCCACAAGTAGTGAAGCAGATTTGGAGAATATTTGGCAGGGCTCAAGTAGACCTATTTGCATCTCAAGAGACGTCTCAATGCCCCCTTTGGTTCTCTCTAGTTCATCCAGCTCCTCTGGGACTGGACGCTATGGTACAGACCTGGCCGAGGCTTCGTCTGTACGCATTTCCCCCTATTGCTCTGCTCCCGGGAGTTCTGGCGAGAGTGCGCCGGGACGGGGTCCGTCTGTTGTTAGTAGCCCCGTTCTGGCCGGGCCGAGTATGGTTCTCAGATCTAGTCTCGCTCCTCGACGGCTCTCCGTGGGAGATACCGATCAGGACAGACCTCCTCTCGCAGGCGCAGGGTACGATAATTCACCCTCGCCCGGAGTTGTGGAAGCTGTGGGTGTGGCCCCTGAGGGGGCACAACTTTTAGCAGCCGGTCTCTCAACCGAGGTTGTCGAGACCCTTCTCCAATCCAGAGCTCCCTCAACGAGGAAACTGTACGCCCTGAGGTGGAAACTCTTCACCTCATGGTGCGGAGACCGCCAGCTAGACCCAGCAAACTGCCCGATTGGTACAGTTCTGGAGTTTCTACAGGCTAGGCTCTCTGCAGGGTTGACCCACTCCACGCTGAAGGTTTACGTGGCGGCTATTGCGGCCTACCACGCCCTTCTCGATGGCCAGTCTTTGGGAAGACACCCCTTAGTTACACGTTTCCTCCGCGGTGCGCTGAGGCTGAAACCTCCAGTACGGTCCCGTATTCCCCCGTGGGACCTGGTGGTGGTGTTAGAGGCAATGTGCAGACCCCCATTTGAACCTATTCAAGATATCTCAGACAGACACCTTACACTTAAAACCTCCTTTCTGTTGGCTATCACCTCTCTGCGGAGAGTAGGAGACCTTCAGGCCCTCTCTGTGGCCCCTACTTATCTTGAATTTGCACCAGGCATGACTAAAGCGTTCATATACCCTCGAGCGGGATATGTTCCTAAGGTTCCCTCTGTTACACCACAACCTGTC